>NC_056457.1:25886228-26006228 GCF_018296145.1 Oncorhynchus tshawytscha | reverse complement strand
CGGTTGAAGAGCATGCACTTAGTTTTACTAGCATTTAAAAGCAGTTGGAGGCCACGGAAGGTGTGTTGTATGGCGTTGAAGCTCATTTGGAGGTTTGTTAGCACAGTGTCCAAAGAAGAGCCAGATGTTTACAGAATGGTGTCATCTGCGTAGAAGTGGGTCAGAGAATCACCAGCAGCAAGAGCGACATCATTGATATATACAGAGAAAAGAGTCGGACTGAGAATTGAGCCCTGTGGCACCCCCATAGAGACTGCCAGAGGTCCGGACAACAGTTCCCCCGGTTTGACACGTCAATGACTACCAATATCTATCAATGTACATTCTATTAATATCTATCAATATACATTCTATCAATATCCATTATTTTCAAACTATTTCTAAATCTACTTATTTATATCTGCCCCCAGGTATCATTGCCGTGGTTATCTTCACCGTCCTGTGCACACTGGTGTTCCTTATTCGCTACATGTTTCGTCACAAGGGCTCATACCACACCAATGAATCGAAAGGGGCGGAGCCAGCCAGTGGCGAATCAGCAGACACCACCATCATCTGCGCCGAAACTAACCCGGAAACCATAGAGGAATCAAAGAAAGAGTGGTTCATCTAACTGCCAATTGAAAAACAGATGAGGATTGGAGAGTGGGATGTTCATCTGTTGACCAATCACAGGAGAGATGGATGGAGACGTCTACTGAATGGAGGAGGGATTGGGAGTGGGTGAAAGAGGGTGTACAGAAATCCGATGAACTGCAGAAGAAAGACGAGACAGTTTATTGGAAGGTTGCGTTGAGAGTTGAGAGACTAAATCTGTACATAGTCTTTCTTTGTATTGTGTTCAGGAGTTTCCACGAGACCTTTGAATACAGAATAGTTATATAACAGCAGATCTGGATCAAATACATTCAAACACTTTAGGTTTTTAGAAGTGCACTTGATTTAGCTTGGATTTTGCAGCTTTAGGACTATTCTATTGTCTCCGATGTACCAGGCAAACTAAATCAAGCACAGCTCAAGTATTTGACCTATGTATTTGACCTCTGTATAATAATAATGGAACATATGCTAGCAAAGACTTGTTTGTTTTTTCAACTGAGATCTGAAAGATTATGCCAAATCATCTGTACAAGTTTGCCATTTCTGTTGGTCATGTTTACATGTCCATGATCCATATACACTCCAACAGTATTTCTCAAACCACTCCAAGAGGTGTAACCAGAGAAACATGGATGCCAAAAGTCCTGCTGTAAATATGTGTTATTTATAAATATATTTAATTTCTTTGTTAATATATGTTTATTCAGAGACATTGGTACAAAGACATTTACACGACATTTCAGATAATATTTCTAAGCATAGCACATATCCACAAATGAAAGAAGTTTACTTTAATTTAATTATGACATTAGATTGTATCCACAAGAAGACCTTCTCATCGATGGTTGGAGAGGAATGTCTCAATGCATGATGGGAAAACATGGCAGAAGCATAGCTACACACTGCATGGCAGTTTTCTTTCTGTCCTTCCTCTGAGAACAAGTGAGCTCTTGAACTTTCAGTGTATTTTCTGTTTCCAAACACTTGTCTTACACTGAAGGCGCAAAACATTAAGAACACCTTCCTAATATTGGGTTGTACCACCTTTTGCTCTCAGAACAGCCTAATTTAGTCAGGGCATGGATTCTACAAGGTGTCGAAAGCATTCCACAGGAATCCTGGCCCATGTTGACTCTAATGCTTCCCACAGTTGTGTCAAGTTGGCTGGATGTCCTTTGGGTGGTGGACCATTCTTGATATACACAGGAAACTGTTGAGTGTGAAAAACCCAGCAGCGTTGCAGTTCTTGGCACATTCAAACCAAAGCGCATGGCACCTACTAACATACCCTGTTCAAAGGTACTTAAATATTTTGTCTTGCCCATTCACCCTCTGAATGGCCCATACACAATCCATGTCTCAATTGTCTCAAGGCTTAAAAATCCTTCTTTAACCCCGTCTCCTCCCCTTCATCTACACTGATTGAAGTGGATTTAACAAGTGACATCAATAAGGGATCATAGCTTTCAACTGGATTCACCTGGTCAGTCTGCCATGGAAAGAGCAGGTGGTCCTAATGTTTAATACACTCAGTGTAGCTGCTCATGTTTATTTCACAAATTTGATTGATTGATTGATCGATGAGATCGATCATGATACTTGTAATGCTGAGAGTTTGTCTCATTGGATGTTGAGAGTGCTGTATTTATGTGTGTAGATGGGGTCGGTGGCATACGAGGGGGGGGGGGGTGTAGCCTATGTTCCATAGGACAAGTCTTTGGGGTCAAGGGTGAAGTGTTGAGGCTTGGTTCTACCGTGTTGAATGGTTTAACCAACTGTGCCTTCAGGAGACTGCCTTTTAGCCTTCCTCTTGGTAACACAACACAGCAACACAACACCATGGTGTTAGAACCAGACCCATGGTGTTAGAACCAGACCCATGGTGTTAGAGCCAGACCCATGGTGTTAGAACCAGACCCATGGTGTTAGAACCAGACCCATGGTGTTAGAGCCAGACCCATGGTGTTAGAACCAGACCCATGGTGTTAGAGACAGACCCATGGTGTTAGATCCAGACCCATGGTGTTAGAGCCAGACCCATGGTGTTAGAGCCAGACCCATGGCGTTAGATCCAGAACCATGGTATTAGAGACAGACCCATGGTGTTAGAGCCAGACCCATGGTGTTAGAGCCAGACCCATGGTGTTAGAACCAGACCCATGGTGTTAGAACCAGACCCATGGTGTTAGAGCCAGACCCATGGTGTTAGAGCCAGACCCATGGTGTTAGATCCAGACCCATGGTGTTAGAACCAGACCCATGGTGTTAGAGCCAGACCCATGGTGTTAGAACCAGACCCATGGTGTTAGATCCAGACCCATGGTGTTAGAGCCAGACCCATGGTGTTAGAGCCAGAACCATGGTATTAGAGCCAGACCCATGGTGTTAGAGCCAGACCCATGGCGTTAGATCCAGAACCATGGTATTAGAGACAGACCCATGGTGTTAGAACCAGACCCATGGCGTTAGATCCAGAACCATGGTATTAGAGACAGACCCATGGTGTTAGAACCAGACCCATGGCGTTAGATCCAGAACCATGGTATTAGAGCCAGACCCATGGTGTTAGAGCCAGACCCATGGCGTTAGATCCAGAACCATGGTATTAGAGACAGACCCATGGTATTAGAACCAGACCCATGGTGTTAGAGCCAGACCCATGGCGTTAGATCCAGACCCATGGTGTTAGAGCCAGACCCATGGTGTTAGAACCAGACCCATGGCGTTAGATCCAGAACCATGGTATTAGAGACAGACCCATGGTGTTAGAACCAGACCCATGGTGATAGAGACAGTAAATTGCAACTTATTTCCTTTCTTTCTTTTTTAAACATGTACATATTGTTTATATTCAAATGTATTTGTCATGTATATCAGGCTTTACAAATGTTTACTTCATACTGGCATTGCCCGGTTACAATGTGATGTCATGACTGCCATTTTTTGTTGCTTGTTGTAATGGTTCATTTTTTCTATACTTTTTATTTTCTCTAATGTTTTGTAAAATTGGCCACCGTGGTTTGTTGTGAAACGTCTGTATATCGTCTCAGAAGGTTCCACACTAAGGACACACACACACAGGAAGATGGAAATGAAAAGCCCCAAGACAAGGCTGTCAGCATGTCACCAATAAACATGTCTGTTCCTGGGTTTGTTGTCATGCCACATCTAGCCACCAGGCTACTGTCAGTCACCTGAGTCCTGCTTTCAGCTCTACATTTCAATAAAGACAGTGTTTGCACCCAGGGCTACAGTGTATTCACCTGGGGAGTGGGGCTTGTCAGTGATGGAACATGTTGGGTATGTGTGGTTGTGAGAGAGAAAAGAATGGTGAGAGAGAGAGAGGGTGGTAGAGAAAAAGAGTGTAATAGAGGGATGGAAAGAGGGGGGTGAGAGACCGGAGAGAGAGGGGGGGGGTGAAAAAAGAGCGCACCTGGCTGCAGGACTGTCCGGTTTGCAAGATAAATCCCTTGAAGGATGCTTCCTCTAACTTGGCTCCAAAGAACCATTGTGAGGCCTTCTTACAGGAAAGAACCCCAAGAGGTCCAGCAACAGGGTCTGAGGTGCTCTGCAGTCTGCACTGTGAGAATGTCAGCCTTTTCTGTCTGGAGGATAAGTCTCAAAGACACATAGACATAACAACTTCATCTGTGAGTTGTTTATAAATACACTATACAGACTTCCTTCAATGAATCATCCTCTCTTTGGAGGAGAAGCTTGGTTAAACATACCTTTTTTTTTTTTGCTATGCAGATCATATGATTTAGGCTGATTAAATATGAGTTTGATAAACTTCAACCGTTTATATGTAGAAGCGGAAGAGGAGGCCAGGATAGCTGCACAGAGAGAGGAAGAGGAGGCCAAGATAGCTGCACCTAGGGAGGAAGAGGAGGCTAGGATAGCTGTTCTGAGAGAGAAAGTGGAGACCAGGATAGCTGCTCTGAGGGAGGAAGAGGAGGCCAGGATAGCTGCACTGAGGAAGGAAGAGGAGGCCAGGATAGCTGTTCTGAGAGAGGAAGAGGAGACCAGGATAGCTGCTCTGGGGGAGGAAGAGGAGGCCAGGATAGCTGCACTGAGGAAGGAAGAGGAGGCCAGGATAGCTGTTCTGAGAGAGGAAGAGGAGGCTAGGATAGCTGCACAGAGAGAGGTGGAGGAGACCAGGATAGCTGTTCTGCGGGGGGAAGAGGAGGCCAGGATAGCTGCACAGAGAGAGGAAGAGGAGGCCAAGATAGCTGCACCTAGGGAGGAAGAGGAGGCTAGGATAGCTGTTCTGAGAGAGAAAGTGGAGACCAGGATAGCTGCTCTGAGGGAGGAAGAGGAGGCCAGGATAGCTGCACTGAGGAAGGAAGAGGAGGCCAGGATAGCTGTTCTGAGAGAGGAAGAGGAGACCAGGATAGCTGCTCTGGGGGAGGAAGAGGAGGCCAGGATAGCTGCACTGAGGAAGGAAGAGGAGGCCAGGATAGCTGTTCTGAGAGAGGAAGAGGAGGCTAGGATAGCTGCACAGAGAGAGGTGGAGGAGACCAGGATAGCTGTTCTGCGGGGGGAAGAGGAGACCAAGATAGCTACACTGAGGGGGGAAGAGGAGGCCAGGATAGCTGCTCTGAGGGAGGAAGAGGAGGCTAGGATAGCTGCTCTGAGGGAAGAAGAGGAGGTGATGATAGCTGCTCTGAGGGAAGAAGAGGAGGTGATGATAGCTGCTCTGAGGGAAGAAGAAGAGGTGATGATAGCTGCTCTAAGGGAAGAAGAGGAGGTGATGATAGCTGCTCTGAGGGAAGAAGAGGAGGTGATGATAGCTGCTCTGAGGGAAGAAGAGGAGGTGATGATAGCTGCTCTGAGGGAAGAAGAGGAGGTGATGATAGCTGCTCTGAGGGAAGAAGAGGAGGTGATGATAGCTGCTCTGAGGGAAGAAGAGGAGGTGATGATAGCTGCTCTGAGGGGGGAGGAGGATCATAAGAGTCAGATGATTTTCTTTTTTTACATTTTATTTCACCTTTATTTAACCAGGTAGGCAAGTTGCGAACAAGTTACCATTTACAACTGCGACCGGGCCAAGATAAAGCAAAGCAGTTTGACACATACAACAACGCAGAGTTACACATGGAGTAAAACAAACATACAGTCAATAATACAGTAGAAAAATACGTTTACATTGGGGAGAACAAGTATTTGATACACTGCCGATTTTGCAGGTTTTCCTACTTGCACTAGTATATGGGGCTTTGGTGACAAAACGGATGGCACTGTGATAGACTCCATACAATTGATTGAGTTTGGTATTGGAGGCTATTTTGTAAATGACATCGCCGAAGTCAAGGATCGGTAGGATGGTGAGTATGTTTGGCAGCATGATTGAAGGATGTTTTGTTGCGAAATAGAAAGCCAATTCTAGATTTAACTTTGGATTAGAGATGTTGGATGTGAGTCTGGAAGGAGAGTTTACAGTCTAACCAGACACCCAGGTATTTGTAGTTGTCCACATAAGTCAGAACCGTCCAGAGTAGTGATGTTGGACGGGCAGGCAGGTGCAGGCAGCGATCGGTTGAAGAGCATGCATTTAGTTTTACTAGTATTTAAGAGCAATTGGAGGCCACGGAAGGAGAGTTGTATGGCATTGAAGCTCATCTGTAGGGTTGTTAACACAGTGTCCAAAGAAGGGCCAGAAGTATACAGAATGGTGCCGTCTACGTAGAGGTGGATCAGAGACTCACCAGCAGCAAGAGCGACATCATTGATGTATGCAGAGAAGAGAGTCGGTCCAAGAATTTAACCCTGTGGCACCCCCATAGAGACTGCCAGAGGCCCGGATAACAGGCCCTCCGATTTGACACACTGAAATTTATCAGAGAAGTAGTTGGTGAACCAGGAGAGGCAATCATTTGAGAAACCAAGGCTATTGAGTCTGCCGATGAGGATGTGATGATTGACAGAGTCGAAAGGCTTGGCCAGGTCAATGAATACAGCTGCACAGTATTGTTTCTTATCGATGGCGGTTAAGAAATCGTTTAGGACCTTGAGCGTGGCTGATGTGCACCCATGACCAGCTCTGAAACCAGATTGCATAGCGGAGAAGGTATGGTGGGATTCGTAATGGTTGGTAATCTGTTTGTTGACTTGGTTTTCGAAGACCTTAGAAAGGCAGGGTAGGATAGATATAGGTCTGTAGCAGTTTGGGTCAAGAGTGTCCCACCCTTTGAAGAGGGGGTTGACCGCAGCTGCTTTCCAATCTTTGCGAATCTCAGACGACACGAAAGAAAGGTTGAACGGGCTAGTAATAGGGGTTGCAACAATTTCGGCAGATCATTTTAGAAAGAAAGGGTCCAGATTGTCTAGCCCGGCTGATTTGTAGGGGTCCAGATTTTGCAGCTCTTTCAGAACATCAGCTGACTGGATTTGGGAGAAGGAGAAATGGGGAAGGCTTGGGCGAGTTGCTGTGGGGGGTGCAGTGCTGTTGACCGGGGTAGGGGTAGCCAGGTGGAAAGCATGGCCAGCAGTAGAAAAATGCTTATTTTCACGATCGTCACGGCCCCGGACTGGGGACCCTCGCTGCGGGCTCCGGACTGGGGACCCTCGCTGCAGGCCCCGGATTGGGGACCGTCGTTGGAGGCTCCGGACTGGAGACCGTCGCTGGAGGCTCCGGACTGGAGACCGTCGCTGGAGGCCCTGAACTGGAGACCATCGCTGGAGGCTCTGGACTGGAGAGCGTCGCTGGAGGCTTCGTGCCATGGATCATCACCGGGGGGGCTTCGTGCCATGGATCATCACTGGAGGCTACGTGCCATGGCTCATCACTGGAGGCTTCATGCCATGGATCATCACTGGAGGCATTGTGCCATGGATCACCACTGGAGGCTTTGTTTGTGCAGCACAGGACTCACCAGGCTGGGGAGACACACAGGAGGCCTGGTCCGTGGAGCAGGCACAGGACTCACTAGGCTGGGGAGACACACAGGAGGCCTGGTCTGTGGAGTAGGCACAGGACTCACCGGGATGGAGAGACACACTGGAGGCCTGGTGTGTGGAGCAGGCGCAGGATATACTGGGCCGTGGAGCCACACCCGAGGTCTGGAGCGCAAAGCTGGCACAACCCGTCCTGGCTGGATGCTCACCCTAACCCGGCAACTGCGGGGTGCTGGCACAGGACATATTGGGCTGTGGAGACGCACCGGAGACACAGTGCGCAGAGCCGGCGCATGATGTCCTGGGCCGTAGAGACGCACTGGAGGCCAGGAGTGCTGGACCGGCACCATCCATCCTGGCTGGAAGCCCACTCTAGCCCGGCCGATGAAGGGAGCTGGGATATAGCGCACCGGGCTGTGACTGCACACTGGAGACACTGTGCGCTCCACCGCATAACACAGTGCCTGACCAGTACCACGCGCCCCACGGTAAGCACGGGGAGTTGCCTCAGGTCTATAACCTGACTCCGCCAATCTCCCCGTGTGCCCCTCCCAAAAAAATTTGGGGGGCTGCCTCTCGTGCCTCCTTCGTTGCCGTGACTCCTCGTATCGTTGTCGTTCCTCCCTCGCTACTTCCGCCTGTTTCCATGGCAGGGTCTTGTCCCCTGCCATAACCTCCTCCCATGTCCAAGATGTCCTCCACTCTCTCTTCTCCCGGGCCCAGGATCCCTGCTCCTCCTGGCCACGCTGCTTGGTCCTTTGGTGGTGGGAAGTTCTGTCACGATCGTCTGAAGAAGTGGACCAAAGCGCAGCGTCATGAGCGTACATTTCTTTATTTGTAATGTCGCTAACAAAAACAAGAAACAACAAAACGACCGTGAAGCTTACGAGGGCTATAGTGCCACTAACAAAGATAACTTCCCACAATAACAAAAGGGAAAAAGGCAACGATAGAACAGCTGTCCCTGATTGAGAACCATACCCGGCCAAAACATAGAAACACAAAACATAGAAATCAGAACATAGAATGCCCACCCAAATCACACCCTGACCAAACCAAATAGACACATAAAAAGGCTCTCTAAGGTCAGGGCGTGACACTTATTCAAATGTTCAATTATAGTGGATTTATCAGTGGTGACAGTGATTCCTATCCTCAGTGCAGTGGGCAGCTAGGAGGAGGTGTTCCTATTCTCCATGGACTTTACAGTGTCCAATAACTTTTTTGAGTTTGTGTTGCAGGAAGCAAATGTCTGCTAGCCTTGGCTTTTCTAACTGCCTGTGCATATTGGTTTCTAGCTTCCCTGAAAAGTTGCATATCACGGGGGCTGTTCGATGCTAATGCAGAACGCCATAGGATGTTTTTGTGTTGGTTAAGGGCAGTCAGGTCTGGAGAGAACCAAGGGCTATATCTGTTCCTGGTTCTAAATTTCTTGAATGGGGCATGCTTATTTAAGATGGTGAGGAAGGCATTTTTTAAAAAATAGCCAGGCATCCTCTACTTACGGGATGAGATCAATATCCTTCCAGGATACCCTGACCAGGTCGATTAGAAAGGCCTGCTCGCTGAAGTGTTTCAGGGAGCGTTTGACAGTGATGAGTGGAGGTCGTTTGACCGCTGACCCATTACAGATGCAGGCAATGAGGCAGTGATCACTGAGATCTTGATTGAAAACAGCAGAGGTGTATTTAGAGGGCAAGTTGGTTAGGATGATATCTATGAGGGTGCCCATGTTTACGGCTTTGGGCTGGTACCTGGTAGGTTCATTGATCATTTGTGTGAGATTGAGGAAATCAAGCTTAGATTGTAGGATGGCTGGAGTGTTAAGCATGTTCCAGTTTAGGTCGCCTAGCAGCACGAGCTCTGAAGATAGATAGGGGGCAATCAGTTCACATATGGTGTCCAGAGCACAGCTGGGGGCAGAGGGTGGTCTATAGCAGGCGGCAACAGTGAGAGAGGTGGATGTTTTTAGAAAGGTGGATTTTTAAAAGTAGAAGTTCAAATTGTTTGGGTACAGACCTGGATAGTAGGACAGAACTCTGCAGGCTATCTTTGCAGTAGATTGAAACACCGCCCCCTTTGGCCGTTCTATCTTGTCTGAAAATGTTGTAGTTAGGGATGGAGATTTCTGAATTTTTGGTGGTCTTCCTAAGCCAGGATTCAGACACGGCTAGAACATCCGGGTTGGCAGAGTGTGCTAAAGCAGTGAATAAAACAAACTTAGGGATGAGGCTTCTAATGTTAACATGCATGAAACCAAGGCTATTAAGGTTACAGAAGTCATCAAAAGAGAGTGCCTGGGGAATAGGAGTGGAGCTAGGCACTGCATGGCCTGGATTAACCTCTACATCACCAGAGGAACAGAGGAGGAGTAGGATAAGGGGACGGCTAAAAGCTATGAGAATTGGTCGTCTAGAATGTCCGGAACAGAGAGTAAAAGGAGGTTTCTGGGGGCAATAAAATAGCTTCAAGGTATAATGTAAAGACAAAGGTATGGTAGGATGTGAATACAGTGGAGGTAAACCTAGGTATTGAGTGATGATGAGAGAGATATTGTCTCTAGAAACATCATTGAAACCAGGTGATGTCATTGCATGTGTGGGTGGTGAATCTCAATTCAACGGCTCAGACACAAGAGGCATGTGGCAGGGTCTACAGTCAATCACGGACTACAGGAAGAAACCCAGCCCAGTCACGGACCAGGATGTCTTGCTCCCAGGCAGACTAAATAACTTTTTTGCCCGCTTTGAGGACAATACAGTGCCACTGACACGGCCTGCAACGAAAACATGCGGTCTCTCCTTCACTGCAGCCGAAGTGAGTAAGACATTTAAACGTGTTAACCCTCGCAAGGCTGCAGGCCCAGACGGCATCCCCAGCCGCGCCCTCAGAGCATGCGCAGACCAGCTGGCCGGTGTGTTTACGGACATATTCAATCAATCCCTATACCAGTCTGCTGTTCCCACATGCTTCAAGAGGGCCACCATTGTTCCTGTTCCCAAGAAAGCTAAGGTAACTGAGCTAAACGACTACCGCCCCGTAGCACTCACATCCGTCATCATGAAGTGCTTTGAGAGACTAGTCAAGGACCATATCACCTCCACCCTACCTGACACCCTTGACCCACTCCAATTTGCTTACCGCCCAAATAGGTCCACAGACGATGCAATCTCAACCACACTGCACACTGCCCTAACCCATCTGGACAAGAGGAATACCTATGTGAGAATGCTGTTCATCGACTACAGCTCGGCATTCAACACCATAGTACCCTCCAAGCTCGTCATCAAGCTCGAGACCCTGGGTCTCGACCCCGCCCTGTGCAACTGGGTACTGGACTTCCTGACGGGCCGCCCCCAGGTGGTGAGGGTAGGCAACAACATCTCCTCCCCGCTGATCCTCAACACTGGGGCCCCACAAGGGTGCGTTCTGAGCCCTCTCCTGTACTCCCTGTTCACCCACGACTGCGTGGCCATGCACGCCTCCAACTCAATCATCAAGTTTGCGGACGACACAACAGTGGTAGGCTTGATTACCAACAACGACGAGACGGCCTACAGGGAGGAGGTGAGGGCCCTCGGAGTGTTGGTGTCAGGAAAATAACCTCACACTCAACGTCAACAAAACTAAGGAGATGATTGTGGACTTCAGGAAACAGCAGAGGGAACACCCCCCCATCCACATCGATGGAACAGTAGTGGAGAGGGTAGCAAGTTTTAAGTTCCTCGGCATACACATCACAGACAAACTGAACTGGTCCACTCACACAGACAGCATCGTGAGGAAGGCGCAGCAGCGCCTCTTCAACCTCAGGAGGCTGAAGAAATTCGGCTTGTCACCAAAAGCACTCACAAACTTCTACAGATGCACAATTGAGAGCATCCTGGCGGGCTGTATCACCGCCTGGTATGGCAACTGCACCGCCCTCAACCGTAAGGCTCTCCAGAGGGTAGTGAGGTCTGCACAACGCATCACCGGGGGCAAACTACCTGCCCTCCAGGACACCTACACCACCCGATGCTACAGGAAGGCCATAAAGATCATCAAGGACATCAACCACCCGAGCCACTGCCTGTTCACCCCGCTGTCATCCAGAAGGCGAGGTCAGTACAGGTGCATCAAAGCTGGGACCGAGAGACTGAAAAACAGCTTCTATCTCAAGGCCATCAGACTGTTAAACAGCCACCACTAACATTGAGTGGCTACTGCCAACACACTGTCAATGACACTGACTCTACTCCAGCCACTTTAATCATGGGAATTGATGGGAAATGATGTAAATATATCACTAGCCACTGTAAACAATGCTACCTTATATAATGTTACTTACCCTACATTATTAATCTCATATGCATACGTTGATACTGTACCCTATATCATCGACTGCATCCTTATGTAATACATGTATCACTAGCCACTTTAACTATGCCACTTGGTTTACATACTCATCTCATATGTATATACTGTGCTCAATATCATCTACTGTATCTTGCCTATGCTGCTCTGTACCATCACTCATTCATATATCCTTATGTACATATTCTTTATCCCCTTACACTGTGTATAAGACAGTAGTTTTTTTGGAATTGTTAGTTAGATTACTTGTTCGTTATTACTGCATTGTCGGAACTAGAAGCACAAGCATTTCGCTACACTCGCATTGACATCTGTTAACCATGTGTATGTGACAAATAACAATCCAATTGGCAACATAGATATAGTTATAGTGACCCAAGAGAATTGACCCAAGAATGTGATGAAGGAGAATATTGAGGAGATGAGCAGAGAGATATCGTCACAGCAACTAACTAGGATAGTAAGTAATCGTGTAATGTCCCATTAATCAACAAATATGTTTTATTAACATTCAAGAAACTCAAGCAAATACGGAACAATTTTTGTGAAACATCAAATACCAACCAGTGCTATGATTGTTTCTCAACTTGTTTTCAAAGATAAGCTTTGCTTCAACTATATTCACCTCACTAAAGTACCTCACTAGTGTCTCTAACGGCTTTGTTCTACTGTTACAGAGGTCTTCCCTGTTAAGATACACAAGGAGAGAAGTTTGTAGCCATGTATAGAAAGCAGCTGCGTTCTGATCCTCTGTGCTACTGTGAGGAGAGTGAGGTCTTGGTGGGGAAAATGCCTTGCATGTACCATGGAGGTGCCATCCATACCGTCTCTTCTTTCCTTCTTCTGGACAGACTATCACACCCAGGGTCTAGTTGTTACTGTCTCCTACCTCAACGTCCCAGCTGTGTCCCTGAGTTAAAGCCCAAGACCATTTTATAGTAATTAAACCTCTCTGGGTTGTCAGGAAGCTGCTGTCTCTCTTTATTGTATATGGCACTGGTCAGGTTCTCAGACAGGATGAGATTTGGGTTGGCAGTGTTGGGGTCTAGAATCACAGGATCAGAGGACAGAGAACAGAGATCCAGTGTTGGGGTCCAGAATCACAGGATCAGAGGAGGGAGATCAGAGATCCAGTGTTGGGGTCCAGAATCACAGGATCAGAGGACAGAGAACAGAGATACAGTGTTGTTACCACCTATAGACCTAGTTGTGGCCTCTTACTACCATTTACTAGTACCATTCACTGTATGTCACATCGTTTTTTCGCATTGTTTGTAACTTATTTTGTACATAATGTTGCTGCTACCATCTCTTATGACCAAAAAGAGCTTCTGGATATCAGAACAGCGTTTTCTCACCTTGAACTGGATGAATAATCTTTCTTTAATAAGAGGGATTTACTCCAGACACCCGAACAGGCCCTCATCCCTGTCATTCGCAGGAGAAAAAGATATCGCGGAAGAAGATCGGGGTGCTTGTAAGGATCTGGCGATGAGTGGCTAATCTTCCTTTGCCATCGGTACTATTGGCCAACGTACAAACGCTCGATAATAAAGTGGACGAACTACAAGCACATATATCCTACCAAAGGGACATTTAAAAACTGTAATAATCTAATGTTTCTGCGAGTCGTGGCTGAACGACGGCATGAGTAACATACAGCTGGCGGGTTAAACACTGTATCGGCAAAGATAGAACAGCAGCCTCTGGTAAGACATGGGGTGGTGGTCTATGTACTGTATATTTGTAAACAACAGCTGGTGCACGATATCTAAGGAAGTCTCTAGGTTTTGCTCGCCTGAGGTAGAGTATCTCATGCTAAGCTGTAGACCGGCAAGAATCTACCAAGAGAGTTTTCATCTATATTCTTCGTAGCCGTCTATTTACCACCACAAACTGATGCACTAAGACCGCACTCAATGAGCTGTGGAAGGCCATAAGCAAACAAGAAAACGCTCATCCAGAGGTGGCGCTCTTTGTTGCCGGGGACTTTAAGGCGATTTAAATCGGTTTTACCTCATTTCTACCAGCATGTTAAATGTGCAACCAGAGGGGGAAAAAAACTCTAGACCACCTTTACTCCACATACAGAGATGAATACATGTGCTTTAAAATAGTGTCTTATTCCTCCTCTGGGATGACACTCGTATTACATCTGTTTTCGTAAGCTCAACCAAGTTAACCCAGGTGGTATGCATTATTTTGGGGGAAAGTGCTTGCAACAATGTTGACTGGAGATATATTTTGAAAGGTGCACATTCACGGTTAAGTAATTAGAGCCTATTGAACATAGAGTATAATCTCTCAGAAACCCAGCGCATCCACAAGAGATCCCAAACTTTGTCACAGTTGTTAATTAATTGGATGCAGCTGAGAAGAAGCAAAACACTAAGTTGGGGAATTTAGTGGAAACCTGCCCATTTGTAGCAAGCATGGTAACAAGCATTCGTTGTTACACTTCTGTAGTTACAGACCACAATTACTACCAGGTACGTGTTGTTAGTACATTGTAAATTAATGAATTGTTACAGTTACTGTAACTACAATACTTGATACAGTGTATTTACAACTGTGATTACACAGTAATAAGGACCCTTGAAAGGAAGTGTTAACCTAAATTCACATGTGATTACACAGTAATAAGGACCCGTGAAAGGAAGTGTTAACCTAAATTCGCATGTGATTACACAGTAATAAGGACCCTTGAAAGGAAGTGTTAACCTAAATTCACATGTGATTACACAGTAATAAGGACCCTTGAAAGGAAGTGTTAACCTAAATTCACATGATTTGTCGGTTTTTATTGATTGACAGATTGTTATTGATTGTTTGATTGTTAAATACATTTAATATGGCCTTTTGTTCCTCTGCAGAACTTTAATAGCCTCTGAGCCGCCTGATCCCCCGAGCTTACATGAACGGTTCACTGCAGCTGTAATCAGCCTGGTAATTACTTTAAGGCCTTGAGGGAAAGTTAAGTGACCCTCGTCCTCTCTCTCTTCTCTTTCACTCTGAACCTAAGCAAATGTAGCAGGCGTAGAAGATACAAAAAACACTGGAGGTTCTCTTCTGCACTGTAGAACCAATCCAGTAAATGTGGAGGAGTTAGGATGGAGTGTCACCTTGTTAACATCCAAAAGAGGAAGTGGTGTCACAGGCTCTCTTTCCATTTCCCCTGAAAACCGGATGCATCCGATTGTTTTGCGACCCTGCAGGTGGTCTGACTACATTCCTAACTAAAATAATGTACTTTTTACTCCATACATTTGCCCTGGCACCCAAAAGTACTCGTTACATTTCAAAGGCTTAGCAGAACAGGAAAAAAAAGTCAAATTCACACAGAGAACATCCCTGGTCATACCTACTGACTCTGATCTGGTGGACTCACTAAACAGAGAACATCCCTGGTCATACCTACTGACTCTGATCTGGTGGACTCACTAAACAGAGAACATCCCTGGTCATACCTACTGACTCTGATCTGGTGGACTCACTAAACAGAGAACATCCCTGGTCATACCAGAGAACATCCCTGGTCATACCTACTACCTGACTCTGATCTGATCTGGACTCACTAAACAGAGAACATCCCTGGTCATACCTACTGACTCTGATCTGGTGGACTCACTAAACAGAGAACATCCCTGGTCATACCTACTGACTCTGATCTGGTGGACTCACTAAACAGAGAACATCCCTGGTCATACCTACTGACTCTGATCTGGTGGACTCACTAAACAGAGAACATCCCTGGTCATACCTACTGACTCTGATCTGGTGGACTCACTAAACAGAGAACATCCCTGGTCATACCTACTGACTCTGATCTGGTGGACTCACTAAACAGAGAACATCCCTGGTCATACCTACTGACTCTGATCTGGTGGACTCACTAAACAGAGAACATCCCTGGTCATACCTACTGACTCTGATCTGGTG
Organism: Oncorhynchus tshawytscha; assembly: GCF_018296145.1. Lineage (NCBI taxonomy): Eukaryota > Metazoa > Chordata > Actinopteri > Salmoniformes > Salmonidae > Oncorhynchus > Oncorhynchus tshawytscha. The sequence goes on along the minus strand of NC_056457.1, from coordinate 25,990,436 downwards.
GACTCACTAAACAGAGAACATCCCTGGTCATACCTACTGACTCTGATCTGGTGGACTCACTAAACAGAGAACATCCCTGGTCATACCTACTGACTCTGATCTGGTGGACTCACTAAACAGAGAACATCCCTGGTCATACCTACTGGTCATACCTACTGACTCTGATCTGGTGGACTCACTAAACAGAGAACATCCCTGGTCATACCTACTGACTCTGATCTGGTGGACTCACTAAACAGAGAACATCCCTGGTCATACCTACTGACTCTGATCTGGTGGACTCACTAAACAGAGAACATCCCTGGTCATACCTACTGACTCTGATCTGGTGGACTCACTAAACAGAGAACATCCCTGGTCATACCTACTGACTCTGATCTGGTGGACTCACTAAACAGAGAACATCCCTGGTCATACCTACTGACTCTGATCTGGTGGACTCACTAAACAGAGAACATCCCTGGTCATACCTACTGACTCTGATCTGGTGGACTCACTAAACAGAGAACATCCCTGGTCATACCTACTGACTCTGATCTGGTGGACTCACTAAACAGAGAACATCCCTGGTCATACCTACTGACTCTGATCTGGTGGACTCACTAAACACAAATGCTTCGTTTGTAAATGATGTCAAGTGTTTAAGTGTGTCCTGGCTATCTGTAAATTAAATAAAACAAGAAAATGGTGCAGTCTGGTTTGCTTCAGCAAATACTTTCAGACTTCTACTCAAATTTTACTTTAACTTAATTAAGTACTATTTTTTCTTTTACTCAAGTGGTATTTTACTTTTACTTAAGTATGACAATTGGGTGCTTTTTCCACCACTGCAAACACCTGGGCAACCTGCAGTACACCGTCTTGGAGAAGATGCAGGGGCTTGTGAAATACAATGAGTATTAATTCAATCAATCACTCACATTTTACTTTGATTAAATATAAATATTGCAATACAGTATAGAGGGAACCAGTATAGTCTAAAATCACAGATATTTGTATTGTGTCTAATCTCTGTTTTCTCTGTTCATCTCCTGTGATTCTGGGATCTGATGAATGTGAGACGAGGTGAAGAGCAAGAGCAGCTTCCTGTCAACACAGAGAGGTTTAATAGATATGTATGGCTCCTGGACTGAGGGCTTTAACTCAGGGACTCACCGATTGGATGTTGAGGTAGGGGACAGTTATGAATGGTCACTGGGTGTTATACAAGAGTCGGTCCAGAGGAAGGAAGCAGTTAGGAGCAGTAGGGGTCCCTGGGTAAAATCCCTGGGGAAGCCCCTCCCCCGAAACGCCATATTACAACCTATATGTTGTGATAATTCTGTTGTTTGCTCTATAAACTGTTAGTTCATATGTCTTGACACTGTGATATGTAGGTCTAAAGGCCGAGACACTAAGAAGACACAGTGGCAGAATAAATTCAACCACACCTTTGTTTTATCACCAAACCGGACAGTGACCTCTGTCTGATGAAGTCCACAAAGCATGTTGAATGTAACAGACAGTTACATGACCTACAGCATGGTCAAGCAAGTTAATGTTTCCCACATTTTCGGACCACTAAACAACTATTGATTTAGAACCACAGAGAGTTACAGGAGCTGCCTCCACTATTCCAGCATCATTTCAACATCATCAAATCACCTCTGCTTAGTCTAATACAGTGACAACTAAAAGATACCAAAAACAATTTAGTCCAATCAACGTAAGCTAAATATGATGTGGCTGTCCATGGTTCTGATATCTGTGTGCATTTGTGCAAAGAGTACACCATGTTGACTCACCCTACTTGTAGAGAAACGCCAATGCCGTCCTCCTCTCTTTCATGTTGACGAAACGGTCTATCACTCTGTCATACAGTAGTACACTCTTATTTGTTGTTGTCCTAGGCTACCTGGCTATAATGCTTGCTCACTAGCCTAACTTCCCTTCATGGGCAACAGTAGCTAGTTAACATTATCCGTCTACATCTAGCTACATATCGAACTTCCATCCTCTCAGGCCAGGGGCACAACAATGTATGAATTAATGGTTGGATCAGAATTGCCTTAATAATCATTGGCCAGTACGGAGAATTAAGTAAAACCACAAGTCCAAATCCCTACCTCCATCCATGGCTAACTTAGGAAAGCGCCAATTTTAGCTAGCTAGCCAGCAGAGGACAACAAATCAACAAGATGCAACAATTCAAGTTTTTCTGTCAATGACATATGCTCTCAATGGGATTTGATAGGAGTGAGGCCAAATCCAAGCTGGTTTCCCTTGACACTTTTGTTTTGGTGTGCCAGGACCATTCACAGTAGAGCTCACTCAGTTTAGCTCAAAGCTGACTGACAAATTTTGTATACTTTTTTGTCAAGGGAGGCCAGATGCTCGCTGGCTTCCCTTGCCTTCAACGCTACGGGCAGCAACAATGTCATAGTGGTTTGGAACAGACATCATCAGATGTTTCACTCAGAGGCTTTCTCATGTGAGATACATTCAGACTATTGTGAATTGAAGGAAAATGATGAAACACAGAGAGACGAAAGATCATTTATTTGATGTTTTATCATTTTTATATTGGTCAATTATTTTGGGAAGGCTGGCATCCCTGGGCATCCATGAATACACACCACTGGTTAGGAGTAGATACTGGTGACTGAAGCAGTTTGATGATAAATACACAGCACGGTCTCCACCAGAGCCCTTGACCTGACCATTGACCTAACAGTAGACCTGACCATTGACCTGACTGTAGACCTGACCATTGACCTGACAGTAGACCTGACAGTAGACCTGGTACCTGACAGTAGACACGGTACCTGACAGTAGACCTGACAGTAGACACAGTACCTGACAGTAGACCTGACAGTAGACCTGACAGTAGACCTGACAGTAGACCTGACAGTATACCTGACAGTAGACCTGACAGTAGACACGTACCTGACAGTATACCTGACAGTAGACACAGTACCTGACAGTAGACCTGACAGTAGACCTGACAGTAGACCTGACAGTAGACCTGACAGTAGACACGGTACCTGACAGTAGACCTGACAGTAGACACAGTCCTGACAGTAGACACAGTACCTGACAGTAGACCTGACAGTAGACACGGTACCTGACAGTAGACCTGACAGTAGACCTGACAGTAGACCTGACAGTAGACACGGTAACACAGTATACCTGACAGTATACCTGACAGTATACCTGACAGTAGACCTGACAGTAGACCTGACAGTAGACCTGACAGTAGACACAGTACCTGACAGTGGACCTGACAATAGACCTGACAGTAGACCTGACAGTAGACCTGACAGTAGACACGGTACCTGACAGTGGACCTGACAGTGGACCTGACAGTGGACCTGACAGTAGACCTGACAGTAGACCTGACAGTTGACCTGACAGTAGACCTGACAGTGGACCTGACAGTGGACCTGACAGTGGACCTGACAGTAGACCTGACAGTTGACCTGACAGTAGACCTGACAGTAGACCTGACAGTAGACCTGACAGTTGACCTGACAGTAGACCTGACAGTTGACCTGACAGTAGACCTGACAGTAGACCTGACAGTAGACCTGACAGTTGACCTGACAGTAGACCTGACAGTTGACCTGACAGTTGACCTGACAGTAGACCTGACAGTTGACCTGACAGTAGACCTGACAGTTGACCTGACAGTAGACCTGACAGTTGACCTGACAGTAGACCTGACAGTGGACCTGACAGTTGACCTGACAGTTGACTTGACAGTAGCATTTAAACTTCTGAGGATCAAAGGAAAGCTGTCCTTCTCTGACCCTCATAAGAGCACATACAGACATTCACACACACTTTCACTGATAGTTTTTTCAGACAATTGCTGTAAACTCCACCCTCTGAGGATGTTACCATTCAAGGCCTCTGTAACAGTGGAAAAGCCCAGTCATGTTACATCTCCTCTGCCTGCTGCTCACTGGGAGCCTCCCAGTGACTAGAGACTGCCTTTACACAGCAAGGATTACTAGCCAAACACTGACCTCAAGCGGCTGCTGGCTGAATCACAGTTTCGTTTCTAAGGCTTGAAAGTTAACTTTGGTACTTGGCAGAGGGTGAATCTCAATTTCATACTCCTTGTATTCTCCCTCCTTGCCTCCTTCTCAAAACCCATTGGATGAGAAAGCCAGAGGTCCCGCCCATCTGACTTTCTCCTCCAATGGGTTTTGAGAAGGAGGCAAGGAGAGAAGATGCGAGGACTATGAAATTGAGATTTCTCTAAATCATTCCAGATGAGGGAGTGTCTCAAAAACAGAATGGCTTCCAGATCAGCTTCTCCTGAGGAGGATCTCTCCTGCCCTTTTTGCCGTGAGATCTTCAAAGATCCTGTGGTCTTGTCGTGTAGCCACAGCGTCTGTAAAGCCTGTCTGCAGGAATACTGGAAACAGAGGCGATCTCGGGAATGTCCAGTGTGCAAGAAGAGAAGCAAATCAAAAGGCAATCCTCCCTGTAACCTGGTCTTAAAGAACCTGTGTGAGGCCTTCTTACAGGAGAGGAGGCGGAGAAATTCAGGGGAGTCTGAGGAGCACTGCAATCTGCACAACGAGAAACTCAAGCTCTTCTGTCTGGATGATAAACAGCCCATCTGTGTTGTGTGTCAGGCCTCCAGAAAACATAAAAACCACAACTGCTGCCCCATAGATGAAACTGCACAGTATCAAAAGGTACAGTAGCATAAACAGGTGAATTTAAAATACAGTACATATCGATCATTTATCAAATATAATATACAGTTAGTATCAATGTGTTGTATTTATGGCGGTACTTCCGTGTTTTTCCGTATTTTTCTCAATATTCCTTTCCGGTCACAACTTGACTTGTTTACGTGTTGTTGTGCGTTTTGTTTGCCAACCTATTTTGCTAACTTTAAGGTTTTTACATTTTAATTACCGTTTATATTTTTGTTTTTTCCCTCAACGTTTTCACTCCGGACGCTTTATCTGGACACGGTTCGTCAGGACCTCCAACAGCCGAAGCTAAGTAGTAACATTAACGTGATGCCTTCTAAGTGCAGTCGCTGTACTCATAATATACAGGAGAACGATCGCCTTACGGCGAGGATATCTGTGCTACGAGCCCAGCTTCAGACGCAATCGTTAGGCAAGGGTCATTTCAGTGTAGGAAAGGATGAAACAGCGTCTGTGCCACCAGTAAGTACAGATAGTAGTATAAATCCCCTGACACAGTCCCCGCAGCCGGACAACTTTCTCACGGTTTCTGGAAGGAAATGCTGTAGGAACGCTCAACCGGTGTCGCTCATTCAGCCGACAGAAACTTTCAACCGGTTTTCCCCATTAAGCAGCGAGTCGGAGTCAGAGGCCGATTCTTCTCTGGTCTCTACTCCTCTCGTTACGGGGTCTGAGACGCCGAAGCTTCCCACCATTAGCTCTGACAAATTGAAAACTCTAGTCATTGGCGACTCCATTACCCGCAGTATTAGACTTAAAGCGAATCATCCAGCGATCATACACTGTTTACCCGGGGGCAGGGCTACCGACGTTAAGGCTAATCTGAAGATGGTGCTGGCTAAAGCTAAAACTGGCAAGTGTAGAGAGTATAGAGATATTGTTATCCACGTCGGCACCAAGGATGTTAGGATGAAACAGTCAGAGGTCACCAAGTGCAACATAGCTTCGGCGTGTAAATCAGCTAGAAAGATGTGTCGGCATCGAATAATTGTCTCTGGCCCCCTCCCAGTTAGGGGGAGTGATGAGCTCTACAGCAGAGTGTCTCAACTCAGTCGCTGGTTGAAAACTGTTTTCTGCCCCTCCCAAAAGATAGAATTTGTAGATAATTGGCCCTCTTTCTGGGACTCACCCACAAACAGGACTAAGCCTGACCTGCTGAGGAGTGACGGACTCCATCCTAACTGGAGGGGTGCTCTCATCTTTTCTACCAACATAGACAGGGCTCTAACTCCTCTAGCTCCACAATGAAATAGGGTGCAGGCCAGGCAGCAGGCTGTTAGCCAGCCTGCCAGCATAGTGGAGTCTGCCACTAGCACAGTCAGTGTAGTCAGCTCAGCTATCACCATTGAGACCGTGTCTGTGCCTCGACCTAGGTTGGGCAAAACTAAACATGGCGGTGTTCACCTTAGCAATCTCACTAGATTAAAGCCCTCCATTCCTGTCATTATTGAAAGAGATCATGATACCTCACATCTCAAAATAGGGCTACTTAATGTTAGATCCCTTACTTCAAAGGCAATTATAGTCAATGAACTAATCACTGATCATAATCTTGATGTGATTGGCCTGACTGAAACATGGCTTAAGCCTGATGAATTTACTGTGTTAAATGAGGCCTCACCTCCTGGCTACACTCGTGACCATATCCCCCGTGCATCCCGCAAAGGCGGAGGTGTTGCTAACATTTACGATAGCAAATTTCAATTTACCCCCCAAAAAATGACGTTTTCGTCTTTTGAGCTTCTAGTCATGAAATCTACAGTGGGGGGAAAAAGTATTTAGTCAGCCACCAATTGTGCAAGTTCTCCCACTTAAAAAGATGAGAGAGGCCTGTAATTTATCATATGTACACTTCAACTATGACAGACAAAATGAGAGAAAAAAAAATCCAGAAAATCACATTGTAGGATTTTTTATGTTATTTATTTGCAAATTATGGTGGAAAATAAGTATTTGGTCAATAACAAAAGTTTAATTCAATACTTTGTTATATACCCTTTGTTGGCAATGACAGAGGTCAAACGTTTTTTGTAAGTCTTCACAAGGTTTTCACACACTGTTGCTGGTATTTTGGCCCATTCCTCCGTGCAGATCTCCTCTAGAGCAGTGACGTTTTGGGGCTGTTGCTGGGCAACACGGACTTTCAACTCCCTCCAAAGATTTTCTATGGGGTTGAGATCTGGAGACTGGCTAGGCCACTCCAGGACCTTGAAATGCTTCTTACGAAGCCACTCCTTTGTTGCCCGGGCGGTGTGTTTGGGATCATTGTCATGCTGAAAGACGCAGCCACGTTTCATCTTCAATGCCCTTGCTGATGGAAGGAGGTTTTCACTCAAAATCTCACGATACATGGCTCCATTCATTCTTTCCTTTACACGGATCAGTCTTCCTGGTCCCCTTGCAGAAAAACAGCCCCAAAGCGTGATGTTTCCACCCCCATGCTTCACAGTAGATATGGTGTTCTTTGGATGCAACTCAGAATTCTTTGTCCACCAAACACGACGAGTTGAGTTGTTACCAAAAAGTTATATTTTGGTTTCATCTGACCATATGACATTCTCCCAGTCTTCTTCTGGATCATCCAAATGCTCTCTAGCAAACTTCAGACGGGCCTGGACATGTATTGGCTTAAGCAGGGGGACACGTCTGGCACTGCAGGATTTCAGTCCCTGGCGGCGTAGTGTGTTACTGATGGTAGGCTTTGTTACTTTGGTCCCAGCTCTCTGCAGGTCATTCACTAGGTCCCCCCGTGTGGTTCTGGGATTTTTGCTCTCTGTTCTTGTGATCATTTTTACCCCACGGGGTGAGTGTCTTTTAAACTGATAACAAGTTCAAACAGGTGCCATTAATACAGGTAACGAGTGGAGGACAGAGGAGCCTCTTAAAGAAGAAGTTACAGGTCTGTGAGAGCCAGAAATCTTGCTTGTTTGTAGGTGACCAAATACTTATTTTCCACCATAATTTACAAATAAATGAATAAAAAAATCCTACAATGTGATTTTCTGGATTTTTTTTTCTCATTTTGTCTGTCATAGTTGAAGTGTACCTATGATGAAAATAACAGGCCTCTCTCATCTTTTTAAGTGGGAGAACTTGCACAATTGGTGGCTGACTAAATACTTTTTTGCCCCACTGTATGCATCCTACTCAATCACTTTTTATAGCTACTGTTTACAGGCCTCCTGGGCCATATACAGCATTCCTCATTGAGTTCCCTGAATTCCTATCGGAACTTGTAGTCATAGCAGATAATATTCTAATCTTTGGTGACTTTAATATTCACAAGGAAAAGTCCACAGACTCACTCCAAAAGGCTTTCGGATCCATCATCAAATCAGTTAACCACCTAACTAAGGAACTCAATTTAACCTTGCGCAATACCCTAGATGCAGTTGCACCCCTAAAAACTAAAAACATTTCTCATAAAAAACTAGCTCCCTGGTACACAGAAAATACCCGAGCTCTGAAGCAAGCTTCCAGAAAATTGGAAAGCAAATGGCGCCACACCAAACTGGAAGTCTCCCGACTAGCTTGGAAAGACAGTACCGTGCAGTACCGAAGAGCCCTCACTGCTGCTCGATCATCCTATTTTTCTAATTTCATTGAGGAAAATAAGAACAATCCGAAATTCCTTTTTGATATAATCGCAAAGCTAACTAAAAAGCAGCATTCCCCAAGAGAGGATGGCTTTCACTTTAGCAGTGATAAATTCATAAACTTCTTTTGTGGAAAAGATCATGATTATTAGAAAGCAAATTACGGACTCCTCTTTAAATCTGCGTATTCCTTCAAAGCTCAGTTGTCCTGAGTCTGCACAACTCTGCCAGGACCTACAATCAAGAGAGACGCTCAAGTGTTTTAGTACTATATCTCTTGACACAATGATGAAAATAATCATGGCCTCTAAACCTTCAAGCTGCATACTGGACCCTATTCCAACTAAACTACTGAAAGAGCTGCTTCCTGTGCTTGGCCCTCCTATGTTGAACATAATAAACGGCTCTAATAATAAACGGCTCTCGCAGGCCTCCTAATTGTCCCTAGAATTTCTAAGCAAACAGCTGGAGGCAGGGCTTTCTCCTATAGAGCTCCATTTTTATGGAACGGTCTGCCTACCCATGTCAGAGACGCAAACTCGGTCTCAACCTTTAAGTCCTTACTGAAGACTCATCTCTTCAGTGGGTCATATGATTGAGTGTAGTCTGGCCCAGGAGTGGGAAGGTGAACGGAAAGGCTCTGGAGCAACGAACTGCCCTTGCTGTCTCTGCCTGGCCGGTTCCCCTCTTTCCACTGGGATTCTCTGCCTCTAACCCTATTACAGGGGCTGAGTCACTGGCTTACTGGGGCACTCTAATACCGTCCCTGGAGGGGGTGCGTCACCTGAGTGGGTTGATTCACTGATGTGGTCATCCTGTCTGGTTGGTGCCCCCCCCTTGGGTTGTGCTGTGGCGGGGATCTTTGTGGGCTATACTCAGCCTTGTCTCAGGATGGTAAGTTGGTGGTTGAAGATATCCCTCTAGTGGTGTGGGGCTGTGCTTTGGCAAAGTGGGTGGGGTTATCCTTCCTGTTTGGCCCTGTCCGGGGGTGTCCTCGGATGGGGCCACAGTGTCTCCTGACCCCTCCTGTCTCAGCCTCCAGTATTTATGCTGCAGTAGTTTGTGTCGGGGGGCTAGGGTCAGTTTGTTATATCTGGAGTACTTCTCCTGTCCTATTCGGTGTCCTGTGTGAATTTAAGTGTGCTCTCTCTAATTCTCTCTCTCTCTCGGAGGACCTGAGCCCTAGGACCATGCCTCAGGACTACCTGACATGATGACTCCTTGCTGCCCCCAGTCCACCTGGCTGTGCTGCTGCTCCAGTTTCAACTGTTCTGCCTTATTATTATTCAACCATGCTGGTCATTTATGAACATTTGAACATCTTGGCCATGTTCTGTTATAATCTCCACCCGGAACAGCCAGAAGAGGACTGGCCACCCCACAGCCTGGTTCCGCTCTAGGTTTCTTCCTAGGTTTTGGCTTTTCTAGGGAGTTTTTCCTAGCCACTGTGCTTCTACACCTGCATTGCTTGCTGTTTGGGGTTTTAGGCTGGGTTTCTGTACAGCACTTTGGGATATCAGCTGATGTACAAAGGGCTATATAAATAAATACATTTGATTTGAAATAATTTCCTAATTCCTGTAAAAAACAGATCTATCTGGATTGAAGAGTACAAATATCTAACCACACACATATGGTGTGACACCTAACTACTATACTCACATACCCTGGCTTGTACACAGAGGGGAACAGTCCATTCACCTTCCCCTCCATGTCGATCAACTCTGTAATGACACAACAAAGTACAAATTCTCTTCAATAAAACAATGTCTCTTTCCAGGAGGAACTCCAGACTTTCCTGAAGCCCTTACAGGAGAAGCTGGAGGTCTTTAATAAAGTTAAACAAACCTGTGATCAAACAGTAAAACACATTAAGGTGAGGATGCTGAGTTGTAAGAGAACATAGAATTGTATGGATTTTACTCAAAAGTATTTTGAGGATAAACTGTGAAAATGAACATTTAAATAATGTAATGCCTTTTATCTCGTGTCCAGAACAAGGCCCAGCACACAGAGATGGTGATTAAAAAAGATTTTCAGAAGCTCCACCAGTTTCTACGAGAGGAAGAGGAGGTGAGGATAGCTGTTCTGAGGGAGGAAGAGAAGCAGAAGAGTCAGGTGATGAAGGAGAAGATTGAGGAGATGAGCAGAGAGATATCATCACTTTCAGACACAATCAGAGCCTTAGAGGAGGAGCTGAGAGCTGAAGACATCTCATTCCTGAAGGTCAGCACTGCTCTCTCTAAATTTCAGGGTATGTTTATCAGTTGACTGGTTAATATTGATTGACTGACTCAATCTATTATTTTGTTCTGTAGAACTACAAGGCCATAGTGAGAAGGTAAGCCATCTGTCTGCTGTCTCTCTCTGTTCTGTGGTTCTGAATCCAACCCTACAGCAACACTGACTCCTGAATGTTCTTCCAGAACCCAGTGCACACTGCCGGATCCACAGCTGGTCTCAGGGTCGCTGATAGACGTGGCCAAACACCTGGGAAACCTGCAGTTCAGAGTCTGGGAGAAAATGCAAGGGATTGTGAAATACAGTAAATAAATATCAATTTATGATGATACTAAAATGCATTTATCTGCCTGACCGTCAACTGTGCAGTAAAAGTAACCAGTATCATTGACAGTGGTACACAACTATTATAAATTTGACTTGTTCTTCCAGGCATCCAAAAATATATATATTTTTAAACAGCATCAACCAGAAATCACCCACCGTTCTAATCTAGTAAATCTGCTCTTTGCACTCAGGTCCTGTCACTCTGGATCCTAACACTGCCCATCTAGGTCTCCTCCTATCTGAGAATCTGACCATTGTGGAATGCACAAATGAGAAACAGCAGCTCCCTGATAACCCAGAGAGGTTTGATTACTATGCATGGGTCTTGGGTTCTGAGGGATTTAACTCCGGGACACACAGCTGGGACGTTGAGGTTGGGAACAATACATTCTGGTCACTGGGTGTGATGGAAAAGTCTGTCCAGAGGAAGGGAGCAGTTAATAATGGACACTGGCGATTCTGGCACTTCAAAGGTAAATACGGAGCATTTTCCCCACCAGAATCAACCAGTGTACTCCCTGTGGCAAAGAAACCCAAGAGGATCAGAGTTCAGCTGGACTGGGACAGAGGAGCGCTGTCATTCTCTGACCCTGATGAGAACACATGTTTACACACTATTACACACACTTTCACTGAGAGAGTCTTTCCATACTTGGGTAGTTACTGTAAGCTCTCCCCTCTGAGAATCGTACCAGCGAAGACCTCTGTAAAAGTACAGCATAGTTAGAACCTCTGTCTAGCGCAACTGCATCTATTGATTATGATACGTGTGTCAATACATGTTTATAGGTCAGAAATAATCTTACAAATCAACTCAATTTTATTTTACAATGAACATAAAATTGTTTGACAGTGAAATGTATAGAATTTTAAAGGTAATGGAGCCCTTTTTCTTGATCACCCTTGTCACAGTGCACTACCATTCCCCTTCATGTGATGTTTCTGCTCATCTTACAAATCTACTTGACAGTCAGTCACACTTAACTGTATATTCATTGTAACATTATTTGGGAAGCTTTGCCATTAGAGGCTTCTGTTCTGGAGGATGCCAGACAGAGCGTTATTATAATAATAATAATAAGGATAATGATTCCCATCTGGCTGAAAGAACCATGAAACATAATGCAATCTAGTGGTGGGGTTGTCTCAGAGAGAGGTGTTTAGAACAACCAACCCAGGTACTTGGTGCTGCTACCTGCCCATTGGTCACAGAGTGTTCATACTATAGGCAGGTGAACTGACCGATGCCTGGTCAGTGAGGACTAGGTATGTATGAAGTGTCCTGGCAGTTACACAGCTCCAGGTGGTTTGACCTGTTAGGAGACAGCCTGACCAGCCCTGTAGGCTTTGAACCTCAGCAGAGCAGGCAGACTGTCTGAGAGAGAAGGATCTGTCAAACTAAACGTGAGGTATTCTATCCGCCCTGTGTATTGTAAATGATTTGTAAGGCCTGTTGTATGTCTTGTTATTACCAGTAATTCTCTATAATAAAATTGGACAAAAATGTGAATTTTCTCTGTGTGAGATTTAAGAACAGCCTGAGTGCCAGGCTGTGTGCTGTCAAACCAATGACTTGACAACGGAGTTGACAAGAACACACAGATCTGAGACCTGGCTAGGTTCAGAACAGGGCTGTTCGATGTCGGTCCTGGAGGGCCAGAACACTTCTCGTTTTCATCCTTTCCTTCTATTAAGGGACTAACTTAGACCTGGACACCAGGTGAGCACTATTCTACCTGGTAGAAACCCAAAACAGAAGCGTTTGGGCCCTCCAGGACCAGAATTGAGCAGCCCTGGTTTAGAACACTGAGGAGAACAGTACCACAATGTGCAGGGTTCTAGTTGACTGAAAGTTCAACCCCTCATTCACGTTGTCATCCGGTAATATACTGCACAACACTGGAAAACTCAGCACTCTCAGGTACAGGTGATTATTTCCGTCTAAAAAAGTATTTAAAACAGGACTTCATCTCATTATAAACAGCCAGATTCAGAGTTAAAACAGAACAAAATAATATTCCACCTAAACCGTGACTTTCAGGTCCTGCTAACGAACCAAGGGTGAGTCTTGGAAGTGACCTGTTGCCTCCAGAAGCCATTCTTGAGGAGGGAGTGTGACCATGAGAGAAAATGGCTTCCAGATCGTGTCTCCCAAAGGAGAAAAGATCTCTGCTGTCCTGTTTGCTATGACATCTTCAGGGATCCTGTCATGCTGTTATGTAGTGACAGCATCTGTTCATTGGTAGACAGCCATAGATTTTCAAGCTGATAAGTCAAAACTGTAACTAGGCTACTCAGAAACATTCACTGTATTCTTGGCCTTGTGTTTTAAGTTATTGTCCTGCTGAAAGGTGAATCCTTCTCCCAGTGTCTGGTGGAAAGCAGACTGAACCAGGTTTTCCTCTAGGATGTTGCCTGTGGTTAGCTCCATTCCATTTATTTTGTATCCTGAAAAACTTCCCATTCCTTAATGATTATAAGCATACCCATAACGTGATGCAGCCACCACCATACTTGCAAGTATAAACTTATGTGTTGTGTTAGATTTGCCCCAAACCTAACGCTTTGTATTCAGGACAAAAAGCTAATTTCTTTGCCAAATTTTTGGCAGTGTTGTTGCAAACAGGATGTGTGTTTTGGAATATTTTTATTCTGTGCACACCCTTCTGCCCTCACAACCAGCCTCAATTTGTCAGGGCATGGACTCAACAAGGCGTCGAAAGCGCTCTGCAGGCATACTGACCCATGTTGACTCCAATGCTTGATACACACGGGAAACTGTTGTGTGAAAAACCCAGCAGCGTTGCAACGTTTGTCACACTCAAACCAGTGCGCCTGGCACATACCCTGTTCAAAGGCACTTCAATATTTTGTCTTTCCCATTTCCCTCTGAATGGCACATACAATATCTGTCTTTAACCGGTCTCCTACCCTTCTTCTAAACTGATTTAAAGCGGATTTAACAAGTGACATCAATGAGGGATCATAGCTTTCACCTGGTCAGTCTATGTCATGGAAAGAGCAGGTGTTCCTAATGTTTTATACACTCAGTGTATATCTCTATTCCAGGTATACTCTGCAGGTGTCTAACTTCCAGATGGCTATACTACCAGAGTACAACACAGAGGACATGTACACTGTATGACAGCTGACTGATAACACACAGATCAAAACTGTTTGTTCTCCCGAGTGGCGCAGTGGTCTAAGGCAATGCATCGCAGTGCTAGAGGTTGTCACTACAGACCCGTGTTTGATCCCAAGCTGTGTCGCAGCCGGCTGGGCCCGGTAGACCCATGAGGCGGCGCACAATTGGCCCAACGTCGCCCGGGTTAGAAGAACTTGGCCGTCCGGGATGGCCTCATCCCATCGCCCTCTAGCGACTCCTTGTAGCGGGACAGGTGCATGCACGCAGACATTGGTCGCCAGCTGTACGGTGTTTCCTCCAACACGTTGGTGCGTCTGGCTTCCGTGTTAAGCGAGCAGTGTGTCAACAAGCAGTGCGGCTTGGCAGGGTCGTGTTTTGGAGGACGCGTGGCTCTCGACCTTCGCCTCTCTCGAATCCATACAGGAGTTGCAGCGATAGGACAAGACTGTAAGTACCAACTGGGGTAAAAAGTATTTTAAAAATAATAAACTGAGTTCTACTGATAATTCTGTGGTGTAAATATATGACAAGTATTTTTGTTATTTATTCAATCACCCCTGATATGATAGTTGTATGGTACTGACTGTGAACAGTCCCTGAGGTTGAAATGAGGTTTTGCAGATCTTGTTCAAATCCAAATTCAACCAGAATTTTTTCTTCTGTGTTGTATTATGATGGTCCCGACACAAATCTAGGGTTGCTACCCAAGCCGGCTGATCGTTCGTTCTATTGGTTCGGTTGCCAGAGACGTGACACCAGTCCATCAGTCTTTTTGTTCTGTATTTACGGAAGCGACCCAGTCGTATATTATTTTTGACGTTTAACATGACTAAGTTAGTCGTACGTAGTTGGCTAGCTAGCAAGGGAGAAGAACATTGCCAGCCAGTATGGCAATGGAACATTTAGAACAAACGACTGGGTCGCGTCCATGGATACAGAATAAAATGACAATGACTGGCATTCGAACCAATAAAACGAAAGACCAGCAGGCTTGGGTAGCAACCCTAGATTTGTGTCGGGACTATATCTTGTGGAAGGATGAAATATTATGAATAAATTAATCAAAATGTCAATCATTATTTGAATATGTTGGTTATCCACTTAAAAGTGATAATGCCCAGCTGTCTGGCAAGAAACCCCAGTCAGAGAGGAGACACTGGGAGGAGGGGAATGGAGAAGCCCCAGTCAGAGAGGAGACACTGGGAGGAGAGGAATGGAGAAGCCCCAGTCAGAGAGTAGACACTGGGAGGAGAGGAATGGAGAAGCCCCAGTCAGAGAGAAGACACTGGGAGGAGAGGAATGGAGAAGCCCCTATCAGAGAGTCGACACTGGGAGGAGAGGAATGGAGAAGCCCCAGTCAGAGTCGACACTGGGAGGAGAGGAATGGAGAAGCCCCAGTCAGAGAGGAGAGGAATGGAGAAGCCCCAGTCAGAGAGGAGAGGAATGGAGAAGCCCCAGTCAGACAGGAGAGGAATGGAGAAGCCCCAGTCAGAGAGTCGACACTGGGAGGAGAGGAATGGAGAAGCCCCAGTCAGAGAGGAGACACTGGGAGGAGAGGAATGGAGAAGCCCCAGTCAGAGAGTCGACACTGGGAGGAGAGGAATGGAGAAGCCCCAGTCAGAGAGTCGACACTGGGAGGAGAGGAATGGAGAAGCCCCAGTCAGAGAGGAGAGGAATGGAAAAGCCCCAGTCAGAGAGGAGACACAGGGAGGAGAGGAATGGAGAAGCCCCAGTCAGAGAGGAGACACAGGGAGGAGAGGAATGGAGAAGCCCCAGTCAGAGAGTAGACACTGGGAGGAGAGGCCCCAGTCAGAGAGTCGACACTGGGAGGAGAGGAATGGAGAAGCCCCAGTCAGAGAGTCGACACTGGGAGGAGAGGAATGGAGAAGCCCCAGTCAGAGAGGAGACACTGGGAGGAGAGGAATGGAGAAGCCCCAGTCAGAGAGTCGACACTGGGAGGAGAGGAATGGAGAAGCCCCAGTCAGAGAGTCGACACTGGGAGGAGAGGAATGGAGAAGCCCCAGTCAGAGAGTCGACACTGGGAGGAGAGGAATGGAGAAGCCCCAGTCAGAGAGGAGACACTGGGAGGAGAGGAATGGAGAAGCCCCAGTCAGAGAGTAGACACTGGGAGGAGAGGAATGGAGAAGCCCAGTCAGTCAGAGAAGACACTGGGAGGAGAGGAATGGAGAAGCCCCTGTCAGAGAGTCGACACTGGGAGGAGAGGAATGGAGAAGCCCCAGTCAGAGAGTAGACACTGGGAGGAGAGGAATGGAGAAGCCCCAGTCAGAGAGTAGACACTGGGAGGAGAGGCCCCAGTCAGAGAGTTGACACTGGGAGGAGAGGAATGGAGAAGCCCCAGTCAGAGAGGAGACACTGGGAGGAGAGGAATGGAGAAGCCCCAGTCAGAGAGGAGACACTGGGAGGAGAGGAATGGAGAAACCCCAGTCAATGGAGAAATGCCCCAGTCAGAGAGTCGACACTGGGAGGAGAAGAATGGAGAAGCCCCAGTCAGAGAGTCGACACTGGGAGGAGAGGAATGGAGAAGCCCCAGTCAGAGAGAAGACACTGGGAGGAGAGGAATGGAGAAACCCCAGTCAGAGAGAAGACACTGGGAGGAGAGGAATGGAGAAACCCCAGTCAGAGAGGAGACACTGGGAGGAGAGGAATGGAGAAGCCCCAGTCAGAGAGTAGACACTGGGAGGAGAGGAATGGAGAAGCCCCAGTCAGAGAGAAGACACTGGGAGGAGAGGAATGGAGAAACCCCAGTCAGAGAGGAGACACTGGGAGGAGAGGAATGGAGAAGCCCCAGTCAGAGAGAAGACACTGGGAGGAGAGGAATGGAGAAACCCCAGTCAGAGGAATGGAGAAACCCCAGTCAGAGAGGAGACACTGGGAGGAGAGGAATGGAGAAACCCCAGTCAGAGAGGACACTGGGAGGAGAGGAATGGAGAAACCCCAGTCAGAGAGAGACACTGGGAGGAGAGGAATGGAGAAGCCCCAGTCAGAGAGGAGACACTGGGAGGAGAGGAATGGAGAAACCCCAGTCAGAGAGAAGACACTGGGAGGAGAGGAATGGAGAAACCCCAGTCAGAGAGAAGACACTGGGAGGAGAGGAATGGAGAAACCCCAGTCAGAGAGGGGAGAGGAATGGAGAAACCCCAGTCAGAGAGTAGACACTGGGAGGAGAGGAATGGAGAAACCCCAGTCAGAGAGGAGACACTGGGAGGAGAGGAATGGAGAAACCCCAGTCAGAGAGGAGACACTGGGAGGAGAGGAATGGAGAAACCCCAGTCAGAGAGGAGAGGAATGGAGAAACCCCAGTCAGAGAGTAGACACTGGGAGGAGAGGAATGGAGAAACCCCAGTCAGAGAGTAGACACTGGGAGGAGAGGAATGGAGAAACCCCAGTCAGAGAGTAGACACTGGGAGGAGAGGAATGGAGAAACCCCAGTCAGGGAGGAGAGGAATGGAGACACAGAGAGGGGAGGAGAGGAATGGAGAAACCCCAGTCAGAGAGGAGACACTGGGAGGAGAGGAATGGAGAAACCCCAGTCAGAGAGAAGACACTGGGAGGAGAGGAATGGAGAAACCCCAGTCAGAGAGGAGACACTGGGAGGAGAGGAATGGAGAAACCCCAGTCAGAGAGGAGACACTGGGAGGAGAGGAATGGAGAAACCCCAGTCAGAGAGAAGACACTGGGAGGAGAGGAATGGAGAAGCCCCAGTCAGAGAGGAGAGGAATGGAGAAACCCCAGTCAGAGAGTAGACACTGGGAGGAGAGGAATGGAGAAGCCCCAGTCAGAGAGTAGACACTGGGAGGAGAGGAATGGAGAAACCCCTGTCAGAGAGGAGACACTGGGAGGAGAGGAATGGAGAAACCCCAGTCAGAGAGGAGACACTGGGAGGAGAGGAATGGAGAAACCCCAGTCAGAGAGGAGACACTGGGAGGAGAGGAATGGAGAAACCCCAGTCAGAGAGGAGACACTGGGAGGAGAGGAATGGAGAAACCCCAGTCAGAGAGGAGACACTGGGAGGAGAGGAATGGAGAAACCCCAGTCAGAGAGGAGAGGAATGGAGAAACCCCAGTCAGAGAGTAGACACTGGGAGGAGAGGAATGGAGAAACCCCAGTCAGAGAGGAGACACTGGGAGGAGAGGAATGGAGAAACCCCAGTCAGAGAGGAGACACTGGGAGGAGAGGAATGGAGAAACCCCTGTCAGAGAGTAGACACTGGGAGGAGAGGAATGGAGAAACCCCAGTCAGAGAGGAGAGGAATGGAGAAACCCCAGTCAGAGAGGAGAGGAATGGAGAAACCCCTGTCAGAGAGGAGACACTGGGAGGAGAGGCATGGAGAAACCCCAGTCAGAGAGGAGAGGAATGGAGAAACCCCAGTCAGGGAGGAGAGGAATGGAGAAACCCCAGTCAGGGAGGAGAGGAATGGAGAAACCCCAGTCAGGGAGGAGAGGAATGGAGAAACCCCTGTCAGAGAGTAGACACTGGGAGGAGAGGAATGGAGAAAACCCCAGTCAGGGAGGAGAGGAATGGAGAAACCCCAGTCAGAGAGGAGAGGAATGGAGAAACCCCAGTCAGAGAGGAGAGGAATGGAGAAACCCCAGTCAGAGAGTAGACACTGGGAGGAGAGGAATGGAGAAACCCCAGTCAGAGAGGAGAGGAATGGAGAAACCCCAGTCAGAGAGGAGAGGAATGGAGAAACCCCAGTCAGAGAGGAGAGGAATGGAGAAACCCCAGTCAGAGAGGAGAGGAATGGAGAAGCCCCAGTCAGGGGGAGAGGAATGGAGAAACCCCAGTCAGAGAGGAATGGAGAAGCCCCTGTCAGAGAGGAGAGGAATGGAGACCCCAGTCAGAGAGGAGAGGAATGGAGAAACCCCAGTCAGAGAGGAGAGGAATGGAGAAACCCCAGTCAGAGAGGAGAGGAATGGAGAAACCCCAGTCAGAGAGGAGAGGAATGGAGAAACCCCAGTCAGAGAGGAGAGGAATGGAGAAACCCCAGTCAGGGAGGAGAGGAATGGAGAAACCCCAGTCAGGGAGGAGAGGAATGGAGAAACCCCAGTCAGGGAGGAGAGGAATGGAGAAACCCCAGTCAGAGAGGAGAGGAATGGAGAAACCCCTGTCAGAGAGGAGAGGAATGGAGAAGCCCCAGTCAGAGAGGAGAGGAATGGAGAAACCCCTGTCAGAGAGGAGAGGAATGGAGAAACCCCAGTCAGGGAGGAGAGGAATGGAGAAACCCCAGTCAGAGGAGAGGAATGGAGAAACCCCAGTCAGGGAGGAGAGGAATGGAGAAACCCCAGTCAGGGAGGAGAGGAATGGAGAAACCCCAGTCAGGGAGGGAGAGAGAGGAATGGAGAAACCCCAGTCAGGGAGGAGAGGAATGGAGAAACCCCAGTCAGGGAGGAGAGGAATGGAGAAACCCCAGTCAGAGAGGAGAGGAATGGAGAAACCCCAGTCAGGGAGGAGAGGAATGGAGAAACCCCAGTCAGGGAGGAGAGGAATGGAGAAACCCCAGTCAGGGAGGAGAGGAATGGAGAAACCCCAGTCAGAGAGGAGAGGAATGGAGAAACCCCAGTCAGGGAGGAGAGGAATGGAGAAACCCCAGTCAGGGAGGAGAGGAATGGAGAAACCCCAGTCAGGGAGGAGAGGAATGGAGAAACCCCAGTCAGGGAGGAGAGGAATGGAGAAACCCCAGTCAGGGAGGAGAGGAATGGAGAAACCCCAGTCAGGGAGGAGAGGAATGGAGAAACCCCAGTCAGGGAGGAGAGGAATGGAGAAACCCCAGTCAGGGAGGAGAGGAATGGAGAAACCCCAGTCAGGGAGGAGAGGAATGGAGAAACCCCAGTCAGAGAGGAGAGGAATGGAGAAACCCCAGTCAGGGAGGAGAGGAATGGAGAAACCCCAGTCAGAGAGGAGAGGAATGGAGAAACCCCAGTCAGGGAGGAGAGGAATGGAGAAACCCCAGTCAGGGAGGAGAGGAATGGAGAAACCCCAGTCAGGGAGGAGAGGAATGGAGAAACCCCAGTCAGAGAGGAGAGGAATGGAGAAACCCCAGTCAGGGAGGAGAGGAATGGAGAAACCCCAGTCAGGGAGGAGAGGAATGGAGAAACCCCAGTCAGAGAGGAGAGGAATGGAGAAACCCCTGTCAGAGAGGAGAGGAATGGAGAAACCCCAGTCAGGGAGGAGAGGAATGGAGAAACCCCAGTCAGAGAGGAGAGGAATGGAGAAACCCCAGTCAGGGAGGAGAGGAATGGAGAAACCCCAGTCAGAGAGGAGAGGAATGGAGAAACCCCAGTCAGAGAGGAGAGGAATGGAGAAACCCCAGTCAGAGAGGAGAGGAATGGAGAAACCCCAGTCAGAGAGGAGAGGAATGGAGAAACCCCTGGACCAACTGAACTGATGCCACTGCTGCATAGTTTTACATAGGCAGCCCAATTCAGATTTTTTTTCTCACTGTTTGTTCTTTTGAACAATCACATCAAATCTGAATAGGGCTGCCTGTATAAAACGCAGCCTATGAGAACATTGGCGGCTCAAAGAAGAATTGACACCTTCGATTTGCTCTTATTTTATTAAGCATAACTTTGAACAATACTCCCTGTAAACAGTCAAAATCAGCACCTTGGTAGTCAGAAGAGTGGTCCCGGAGAGACAACTGGAAGAAACCAGGGCTACGTTCAGGAGGGAACATTAGAAATGTCTTGTGTAGAGCAGTTTCACTAGTCTATATGACAGAGAAGCATGGCTCTTCTATAGAGTAGGCCTGTATTTATATCTGAACATTCCGGAATGTTGAATCCCACTGGACGCCAGCCATGTATACTTGAGGGAGTATACATCTAAGAGATTGGTGGGATACTAGCCAAGATGGTGGATAAATGTCTTACTCAGGCTGTTAAACATTGAAGAAAATGGTCACAGTTGAGGTCTAATTAAGGGGTGTCTCCCCCATAGACACCAAAGGGATAGCGACTGAGTCTGGTCTACTTAGTTCATTGACTGTATATGAACCAGAAACAACGAGGGAGTGGGATGTCTCTCTTCCTCTTCCGTCTCTGACACGAATCTTCGGGAGCTGCTGTGTCTGCTGGTTTTCCAGTGAGACTGATTTAGACCTGAGCAACCAGGTTTGTGTCTGAGCAATGTGTGTATCATTGGATCAATGCATCTCCCAGAGTTCCCCAGCCCTGTCCTAACACAAGCAACATAAACTACTTAAAACAAAGGAGTCTCCAGACTTCACCCATCCACTAAACAACACCGTCAGTCATCGTTATCTGTTCGCAGGCCTTCACAGAGCCCTCCCAGCTGCTGGTAAAGTTGACACAATAAATTAGTAGTAAAAACAAGAGACAGGAGCAGTCCGTCTCACTAAACATGATTCAAGGCTGGTCGTATTGCTTCAAATCTGCAGTATTCACTAGCACCAGGCATCACTAGATTCGTTCTGCCCCTGAACAGGCAGTTAACCCACTGTTCCTAGGCCGTCATTGAAAATAAGAATTTGTTCTTAACTGACTTGCCTAATTAAATAAAGGTAAAATAAAATTATCATCTAGAACAGAGACAGCATCAAAGCATTCCTCAGGTGGTCATCATCATCATCATCTAGAACAGAGACCACATCAAAGCATCCCTCAGGTGGTCATTAATCATCATCATCTAGAACAGAGACTGCATCAAAGCATCCCTCAGGGGGTCATCATCATCTAGAACAGAGACCACATCAAAGCATCCCTCAGGTGGTCATTAATCATCATCATCTAGAACAGAGACAGCATCAAAGCATCCCTCAGGTGGTCATTAATCATCATCATCTAGAACAGAGACCACATCAAAGCATCCCTCAGGTGGTCATTAATCATCATCATCTAGAACAGAGACTGCATCAAAGCATCCCTCAGGTGGTCATTAATCATCATCATCTAGAACAGAGACAGCATCAAAGCATCCCTCAGGTGGTCATTAATCATCATCATCTAGAACAGAGACCACATCAAAGCATCCCTCAGGTGGTCATTAATCATCATCATCTAGAACAGAGACCGCATCAAAGCATCCCTCAGGGGGTCATCATCATCTAGAACAGAGACCACATCAAAGCATCCCTCAGGTGGTCATTAATCATCATCATCTAGAACAGAGACAGCATCCCTCAGGTGGTCATTAATCATCATCATCTAGAACAGAGACCGCATCAAAGCATCCCTCAGGTGGTCATTAATCATCATCATCTAGAACAGAGACCACATCAAAGCATCCCTCAGGTGGTCATTAATCATCATCATCTAGAACAGAGACAGCATCAAAGCATCCCTCAGGTGGTCATTAATCATCATCATCTAGAACAGAGACAGCATCAAAGCATCCCTCAGGTGGTCATTAATCATCATCATCTAGAACAGAGACAGCATCAAAGCATCCCTCAGGTGGTCATTAATCATCATCATCTAGAACAGAGACCACATCAAAGCATCCCTCAGGTGGTCATTAATCATCATCATCTAGAACAGAGACCGCATCAAAGCATCCCTGAGGGGGTCATCATCATCTCGAACAGAGACAGCATCAAAGCATCCCTCAGGTGGTCATTAATCATCATCATCTAGAACAGAGACTGCATCAAAGCATCCCTCAGGTGGTCATTAATCATCATCATCTAGAACAGAGACCGCATCAAAGCATCCCTCAGGTGGTCATTAATCATCATCATCTAGAACAGAGACCACATCAAAGCATCCCTCAGGTGGTCATTAATCATCATCATCTAGAACAGAGACAGCATCAAAGCATCCCTCAGGTGGTCATTAATCATCATCATCTAGAACAGAGACAGCATCAAAGCATCCCTCAGGTGGTCATTAATCATCATCATCTAGAACAGAGACAGCATCAAAGCATCCCTCAGGGGGTCATCACTCATTATCATCTAGAACAGAGACCACATCAAAGCATCCCTCAGGGGGTCATCATCATCTAGAACAGAGACCACATCATAGCATCCCTCAGGTGGTCATTATCATCATCAAAACATTGAAACAAGTGAAACAGACAGATTTTTGGAATAAACCAGTTGTTGGGAATTGTTAGATATTACTGCACTGTCGGGAACTAGAAGCACAAGCATTTCGCTACACTCGCATTAACATCTGCTAACCATGTGTATGTGACCAATAACATCTGCTAACCATGTGTTTGTGACCAATAACATCTGCTAACCATGTGTTTGTGACCAATAACATCTACTAACCATGTGTTTGTGACCAATAACATCTACTAACCATGTGTTTGTGACCAATAACATCTACTAACCATGTGTTTGTGACCAATAACATCTACTAACCATGTGTTTGTGACCAATAACATCTGCTAACCATGTGTTTGTGACCAATAACATCTACTAACCATGTGTTTGTGACCAATAACATCTACTAACCATGTGTTTGTGACCAATAACATCTACTAACCATGTGTTTGTGACCAATAACATCTACTAACCATGTGTTTGTGACCAATAACATCTACTAACCATGTGTTTGTGACCAATAACATCTACTAACCATGTGTTTGTGACCAATAACATCTACTAACCATGTGTTTGTGACCAATAACATCTACTAACCATGTGTTTGTGACCAATAACATCTACTAACCATGTGTTTGTGACCAATAACATCTACTAACCATGTGTTTGTGACCAATAACATCTACTAACCATGTGTTTGTGACCAATAACATCTACTAACCATGTGTTTGTGACCAATAACATCTACTAACCATGTGTATGTGACCAATAAAATGTCATTTGACCTCATATCAGGCTATAGACTCAAAACAGTGTTCTGGCACTCCAGTGTGTGTCTGTGGCGTCTGAGACCAAGGTTTGAACACTGGCTAAGGGAGTGTGGAAATGACCAGTCATGGAGATCTTTTGAATCCACATTTAGTCTAACTGGGTAATGCCAGGCCCGGGGAAAAAAATGATTTTTGGTCCCAGTAAAAGATTTACAACCAGTTGTGATTTCAAAGTCAATAATGTGTGCATTCATTTGGATTGACCTCAAGTATAAAAAAAAGTATCACAGAGCTAAAGAGAACCAGTCAGTGGATTTATTAACACCTGTTAATGTTTGTTAGCTGTAAACAGGAAGGACGTTCTAGTGACCATAGTTACCAAGAGGCTCACAAATCCCAGAGAACTGGAAGATTTGTTGGTGGAAAAATTATTCAAAGCGAGAAAAAGAGACATTCCAGAATTCTTGAAGCATCCCAGGATTCTGACAAAGAGTCGTTTGCGTTTCCTGAAGAGTGTGTGTGTGTGTGTACAGCCTTTGTGTTGATCCAGAGGTAGAAGAGAGGATCATGGTATCTCTGACTCCCGCTCGATGCCGACGTACTTCAGAGCATCAGCCTGACTGTACCGGAGAGAGAAACATGACCAGTTAGCTAGAGATGTCAAACCAACCACAAAGTGTGTGAGTGTACGCGTACGTATAAAAGTCGGTTTACAGTTACTCTACTCTAACGTCATGTCAGTAGACAATTAGAATGCGACAAGTGTTGATGGTTAAAGACACTTCATTTGTAATTAGGAGGAAGTGTCTGAAGACGGTCCGTTTCCTTGTCTCACAGGCATGACAAAAGTGAATGTCTCCGCGACTGTCGCAACATTCATTGTCGTGGTTACTGGGCTGCTACAGCAACAAGACCAAATCCATCTGTGCAGAGACTGTGCTGGAGGTCTAAGATAGCCCAGTAGCATTAACTGTGTTTACTTTAGTCACAACCGTAAGCTGTTTTGTGTCAGCTCGCCATTACCTTGTAAATAATGTTGTGGGTTTATGTTCCTCAATGAATTAAAAAAATAGATATACATTTAGATTAAAACTAGTCTGATATTCACGCACTATCACTGATCAACTCTCTCACATGTTAGAATACTTACTGGGCGATACAGCAACTTATACTTTTTAATTAAAAAAACTAAAATCCTGGCATTGAAAGGGCATTTTGAGCTCAGGGTGTTGAAATTAACCTTGCTATGGGCTTTTGTCGCTTGACAAAGCTGTCGTACAGGAATGCCTGCCCAACTGTCAGCTATACCTCGGGTCATTAACGAGCTAACAACGAACAAAAACGTTGTTTCAAAAGTTGCTTTTAGTTGCCTGGCTTGCTAAATTGACATTTACGTAATTTAATTTTAAACTGCTGGGTTTATTAGAGTACAAAAAGGACTTCAAACTCAACTCTGGACCACTAATAAAGGGACTGATTTCCAACTAGGAGACCAGGTGTGCGCAATGAATTATCAGGTAGAACAGAAACCCAGAAGGTTCCGGACCTTGTAGGGTAAGAGATGAATACCCCTGAAATAGAGCAAGTATGCTATTTGGAACACCAGGCTGCTGAAGTCATGCAGAGTCTGTCGTTTTGTTTCCACTTCTTCATAACGACGACACATATGATGTCGGACGACAGAATGTTCATGATGTCGCTGCGACAGAGACCCGAATGCACTGTCGGTTTCCAGTTGAAAGTATTCAGACCCCTTGACTTGTTCCACATTACAGCCTCATTCTTAAATTGATTCAAATTACTTTTTCCCCCTCATCAAACCACACACACACACAACACACACACACACACACACACACACATCCATAATGCCACAGCAAAAACAGGTCTAGAAATTCCTGCAAATGTAAAAATAAAAATAAAAACATTTTTAAAAAAGGATTGTGTCAAAGCACAGATCAAGGGAAGTTTACCAAAAAATGTCTGCAGCATTGAAGGTCCCCAAAAACACAGTGGCCTCCATCATTCTTAAATGGAAGAAGTTTAGAACCACCAAGACTCTTCCTAGAGCTGGCCTTCCTGCCAAACTGAGCCAATTTGAGAAGAAGGGCCTTGGTCAGGGAGGTGACCAAGAACCCGATGGTCACTTTGACAGAGCTCATCTGTAGAGATGGGAGAACCTTCCAGAAAGGAAACCATCTCTGCAGCACTTCACCAAACAGGCATTTATGGTAGAGTGGCCAGACGGAAGCCACTCCTCAGTAAGTCACATGACAGCTCACTTGGAGTTTGCCAAAAAGCACCTATACTCAGCCCATGTGAAACAAGATTCTCTGATGAAACCAAGATTGAACTCTTTGGCCTGAATGCCAAGAAACACATTTGGAGGAAACCTGGCACCATCTCTACGGTGAAACATGGTGGTGGCAGCATCACGTCTAGAGGAAACCTGGCACCATCTCTACGGTGAAACATGGTGGTGGCAGCATCACGTCTAGAGGAAACCTGGCACCATCTCTACGGTGAAACATGGTGGTGGCAGCATCACGTCTAGAGGAAACCTGGCACCATCTCTACGGTGAAACATGGTGGTGGCAGCATCACGTCTAGAGGAAACCTGGCACCATCTCTATCTCTACGGTGAAACATGGTGGTGGCAGCATCACGTCTAGAGGAAACCTGGCACCATCTCTACGGTGAAACATGGTGGTGGCAGCATCACGTCTAGAGGAAACCTGGCACCATCTCTACGGTGAAACATGGTGGTGGCAGCATCACGTCTAGAGGAAACCTGGCACCATCTCTACGGTGAAACATGGTGGTGGCAGCATCATGCTGTGGGGATGTTTTTCAGAGGAAGGGACTAGGAGACTAGTCAGGATCGAGGGAAAGATGAACGGAGCAAAGTACAGAGAGATTCATGATGAAAACTTGCTCCAGAACGCTCAGGACCTCAGACTGGGGCGAAGGTTCACCTTACAACAGGACAATGACCATCAGCCCACAGCCAAGACAGTGCAGGAGTGGCTTCAGGACAAGTCTCTGAATGTCCTTGAGTGGCCCAGCCAGTGCCTGGACTTGAACCTGATCAAACATCTCTGGAGAGACCTGAAAATAGCTGTGCCGTGACATTCCCCATCCAACCTGAGAGTTTGAGAGGATCTGCAGAGAAGAATGGGAGAAACTCTCCAAATACAGGTGTTCCAAGCTTGTAGCATCATACCCAAGAAGACTGGAGGCTGTAATCGCTGCCAAAGGTGCTTCAACAAAGTACTGAGTAAAAGAAAACATATCTAAATTAGATACTTTTTTGCTTTTTATACATTTGCAAACGTTTCATAAAACCTGTTTTAGATTTGTCATTATTTAGTATTGTGTGTAGATTGATGGGGCGAAAAAAACATTTAATCGTTTTTAAAATAAGGCTGTAACGTAACAAAATGTGGAAAAAGTCAAGGGGTCTGAATGAGGCCCTGTACCTTAATTAAGAGTTTGTCATCGAGACCAAATGGGGAGGGAAATCGACACCCTCCTCAGAGTATTCACATGGACACGTGCTGATTAATACGATCCTAGTTGACCCGGCTGCTAGGCCGCAGACTGGCTGGTCAGTAACCCTGTTGACCCGGCCGCTAGGCCGCAGACTGGCTGGTCAGTAACCCTGTTGACCCGGCCGCAGACTGGCTGGTCAGTAACCCTGTTGACCCGGCCGCAGACTGGCTGGTCAGTAACCCTGTTGACCCGGCCGCAGACTGGCTGGTCAGTAACCCTGTTGACCCGGCCGCAGACTGGCTGGTCAGTAACCCTGTTGACCCGGCCGCTACTGGCTGGTCAGACTGTCTGGTCAGTAACCCTGTTGACCCGGCCGCAGACTGGCTGGTCAGTAACCCTGTTGACCCGGCCGCTAGGCTGCAGACTGGCTGGTCAGTAACCCTGATATACTGACCTGTAGTCAAAGAAGAGCTCCTCTCCAGTCTGGATGCTTCTCTTAGCGAAGATCCCTATCCTGTGGTCCCCATTCACCATCATCACTGCAGAGAGAGGAGACTGTCAGCACAACACAGAGGTTGCATCAGAGTGTTACGTCTGTTGGTCCCATCTGCCGGTGTATTAAGTTATATACACCGGACTGGCTGGATCAGCTGATATGCATCTGGTGGTTTAAACACGGCTGTAGGATACTTTCTCATCTTGACCCCTGGAGAAACATTTACACAAAATCATCTAATCAAAGTGTTTTAGGGGCTGTCTGACCTTTTGCATAGCAGTTGGGATGGACGGAATGGTTGGCGAAACGAACCTTGTTTCCCTTCCTAGTAGCATCCACTACAAAGTCTGGGGAAGGGGGGGGGGGGTTAGCTTGCCCTCCCACTTAGCAAAAACATTATTTCAATACTTTTGTGTGTGTGTGTGTGTGTGTGTTACCATTGTTGAGGTTGAACAAGAAGCTACACATGTATTTGTCATAGACCTTCCCTCTGCGATCAGCCTCATCTTGGGAGATTATCTACAAGGAGGGGAGCGAGAAACACACACAGGATCAACAAACAGAACACAATTATTTTCCACAGGTTTGTACATCACATACATGCAGGCAAAACCCATCACCCAGACAGAGTTGAGCCTCACCTCTCCACAGTACTCAGAGATGAACTCATTCTTCTGAACTGGCTCTTTGATGAAGATGCCCCAGCCTGCGACGTCAGACGGCGCTAAGAGTAGGTGCTGAGAGGTGGAAAAAATAGGAAAAATAGTGAGCAACAGATACCAAACCAACAAAGGAAAAATCCTGTACAGCTGGACGATGCGATCCATACTGTGAGTGTATTTTACCTTCTTGGCCCCCCTCTGTATGGAGCAGTTTTTACAGGAGACGTTCTTGCTGTCCCAGTGTTCAGCGGCTCCGCAGGTCAGACACAGGTCAGGGTCACACTCCCTGACCGCCAGGTAACATGGACACTGCTTGGTGTTGCACTGGGCCTTACACCTGCATCCTGGGAAACGGTTGTGACCTACACACAGACAGAGTGAGTGTGTCACAGAAACCGGTCATCGGCAATGTAATATTGTATGGAAATAAAGTATTTAAAAATGTCCTCACACTCTGAGCTGCACTGGCAGAATTTCTCACAGAAGTTCTGAGCGGTGACGCAGGGGCAGGAGGAGTCACAGGGCTGGCGGGGGTGGTCACATGGCTGGTAGTTATACACGTGGTTGGACGAGCCATCTACAGGGGGAGGGGTCAAGTACAGGTCATCAACAAAAAATAAATTAGTCATAAACTCGTCACATTGACCACAACACATTCAAAGTTTGTGTGGAGCCGCAAGCTAACAGAGTATTGTGAAGGTTCCAATGCTAGGAGAGATGGAGACAATAGTAACCTTTCTTCAGCTGGATCTTCCTGCAGTAAGTGGCCCATAACCTGAAAACACCACCAGTAAGTTAGTTTGTATTTTCCATGAAAGTTGACAACCAGATCCTCCGACTGTACCCTTCTCAGTCACCCCATTAGTGCACCCTCAAGCAGTCAGTCTATATTTTGGGCGAGGCTCACCTGTGGTGTTTCCGCTTCTTCTTGCGCGGGGGCGTGTCTTCGTTCTCGGCCGGGGTGCGAGCGATGATACTAGACTCCTTTACACGGAACTCGCACACCTAGAGACACACATTACTAGACAATATACAACCTGCCAAGTTAGACCACAACGTTGAGTGCAAAGGGGAAAAAAAATAAGAAATGTGAAAGACAGAGAAAATGACTCTCAGCATAGGTGCTGTGGTGATAGATACACACCTGTCTGCAGGTCTTGGTTCCTAGGAGTCGTGCTATAGGGCAGTAGTTATCATAGTAGGTTCCGATGAGAACCCTAAAGAGTGAAGCCTCGGCAGCACTCCAATCAACAACCTGAGGATCACACGTCAGCTTCAACTTCACTGGAGTCTGGCACTGTGAGATACCCTCTAGAACACACACAAGGTAATGGTTGGTGTGTGTTAGCTTGTGAGTATGGGTGGTGGTGCGTACCTGAGCTGCTGGTGGTGTCCTTCTTATCATCATCATCATCATCATCGTATTTCCCCTCCTGCTCGCTGCCCGTGTCTTTGGTATCCGTGGAGACTGTTGGTGTGCTGAGCCGGCTGTTGCCGCTGGGTCGTCCCCGGCGATGGATCATTTGGAAGGAGTCTTGGACCTCTCGTTTGCCATGCCGTCAGGGTACTCCCTCATCAAACCATCCTAGACAACCACCACAGAACAACAATCAGAACTGGAGGTGTCTCTGTGTGTGTGTGTGTGTGTGTGTGTGTGTGTGTGTGTGTGTGTGTGTGTGTGTGTGTGTGTGTGTGTGTGTGTGTGTGTGTACACTTGCCTGCACCAGGTACATATAGCACTCGTCACCACAGGGTTTACTGTCCACCAGATTCTCCATGTTTTTACGCTTATAGGTGTTAGGAGTTGCATGGAAGGCTGGAGAGAGACAGAGATGAGTGGTCACAGTGAAGTCAGAGAGGAGTAGAGCAGAACAGTCTAAATGAGGAGAGAGAAAGAGTGTCCGTACACTCACGGTGCAGGAAGCAGTCGTATTTGAAGCAGCGTCGGCAGAACAGTGTGTGGAAGGAGTGTAGACTCTGTTCTCTCTGAACGGAGCGAGCGTTAGGACCGTCCATGTTAGGAGTACACTCTGGAGGCGATGCACCCGGCAACTGGGGCTCTGTCAGCTCCTTGTACCTGATAACACACACCTCATTAGAGTACAGACAAAACAGAAATATGCACTAC
Source organism: Oncorhynchus tshawytscha (assembly GCF_018296145.1). Classification (NCBI taxonomy): domain Eukaryota; kingdom Metazoa; phylum Chordata; class Actinopteri; order Salmoniformes; family Salmonidae; genus Oncorhynchus; species Oncorhynchus tshawytscha. The sequence goes on along the minus strand of NC_056457.1, from coordinate 25,959,836 downwards.
TGACACACACAGGAGTACTTACTTCTCTTTGAGTTCCTCTGCGGAGCCCTTATCAGGGAACATGGAGGAAATGGCCTCAAAGATCTTATCAGACGGAATCTTCTTGGAACTGTCACTGCTGCCTTGGCCTGCAAGCAGAGGACATATAGGGGTTAACACACACACACACAACTTCCTAAAAAACAGGCACTGCTGCCTTGGCCTGCAAGCAGAGAACATATAGGGGTTAACACACACACACACACACACACACACACACACAACTTCCTAAAAACAGTCACTGCTGCCTTGGCCTGCAAGCAGAGGACACATAGGGGTTAACACACACACACAACTTCCTAAAAACAGGCACTGCTGCCTTGGCCTGCAAGCAGAGAACATATAGGGGTTAACACACACACACAACTTCCTAAAAACAGGCACTGCTGCCTTGGCCTGCAAGCAGAGGACACATAGGGGTTAACACACACAACTTCCTAAAAACAGGCACTGCTGCCTTGGCCTGCAAGCAGAGGACACATAGGGGTTAACACACACACACAACTTCCTAAAAAACAGGCACTGCTGCCTTGGCCTGCAAGCAGAGAACATATAGGGGTTAACACACACACACACACACACACACACACACACACACATACAACTTCCTAAAAACAGTCACTGCTGCCTTGGCCTGCAAGCAGAGGACATATAGGGGTTAACACACACACACAACTTCCTAAAAAACAGGCACTGCTGCCTTGGCCTGCAAGCAGAGAACATATAGGGGTTAACACACACACACAACTTCCTAAAAAACAGGCACTGCTGCCTTGGCCTGCAAGCAGAGGACACATAGGGGTTAACACACACACACAACTTCCTAAAAAACAGGCACTGCGTCAGCCCACACAGGACACAGGAGGGTAAGCAGAGATCAAAACCTGAGAGGACCTAGGGAAGGGAACTAGGTGAGATAAAGGGGAGAGGGAATAGTTTTGGGATAAGCCTAATTTCTATTCTTGGTTGGATAATAGCAAAGGCAGTCAGACTTACTTTCAGTGTTGATCAGGGATTCCTGGTGGGGATCCTCAACCATGTGGTCCTTCCCCTCACACAGCTCCATCTTCAACTCCTGCTCGTCTTCATCAAAATCCTCCTCGTTGTCACTGTACTGGGTCAGGGCCCCCACCAGCTCCACAAAGATCTCCGTTAATGAAGCCACACTCTGGAATCAGACACGGCAGTCCTTAAACATGACACCACATCAAATCAAAACGTGATAGTATAAAACAGTGTCTTACCCCTGTCTCTGTGAACTTTGCCGTCGTAGTTCTTGATGAGCTCCTCTATGAAGGTTCCGTCTTGGTCCAGAATCTCGTCTCCCATGTAGGGGATGTTGTGGAGAACCGTCTCATCTTCTACCTACAAGGCAGGTGACACACCTGGTCTACTGACACACACAAACACCTGGCCTACGGACACACACAAACACCTGGCCTACTGACACACACAAACACCTGGCCTACTGACACACACAAACATACCTGGCCTACTGACACACACAAACATACCTGGCCTACTGACATTCTTCTGACACATGGCCTACTGACACACACCTGGCCTACTGACACACACCTGGCCTACTGACATTCTTCTGACATACACCTGGCCTACCTTGTAGGTAGAAGTAGCGAGTCAGTAGGCCAGGTGTGTCTGAACCACTCCATTAAAGTTTAAGAAATCTTAGTTTTATCATCAAGTCGGGACTAGACTACTACATCAGATTGGATAACTACAGTTTCAGTGCACGTGTAAGTACAAGCTTAGTATGGAACAGTTTGTGTGTTTTTATGTTTACCATGAAGTTCTGCTGTAGCGGGGACCAGGAGTACATGACAGGTACAGAGGTCACAGCGTTGAGCGTCTTCAGAGGGATCACCTGTTTGGAGAACTCAGAGAAACCACTGTGCACCGTGCACTGTAGGAGACAATATACACATTAGAGAACTCAGAGAAACCACTGTCCACCGTAGGAGACAATATACACATTAGAGAACTCAGAGACGTCACACTGGTGAAGAACTATAAAAGGTGAAACATGGTGAAAAACAATAAACGGATGTTTAAAAAAAATGGACATCTGTTAGCATGTAAAACATGGATTTACAATATCTTTGGCTAGGTGCGTGTGTGAAGTGCACGCTGACCTCTCTGGTCCCTCGTAAGGAGCTAACAGATGTCATGATGTGAAGGGGCTGGATCCTCCTAGACTTCCACTCAGCATTCAGGATGTCTGTACGCTCCAAGATCCTCTGACGGTTAGAGTTAAACATACTCTGAGGAGAAAACGTACTGTCAGAAACCTCTCTCTGTCTGTCTCTCTGTGTGTGTGTGTGTGTGTGTGTGTGTGTGTGTGTGTGCCTCTGTGTGTACCTTGACCTCGTCGGCCCGTCTGAAGCGTAGCCTCATGTACTCACACTTCACCCTCCTCCCCCAACCCACTGGTCCCTTCACAGACCGCTTCCCTGTCAGCACCATGGTCAGCCTGGAACACAGGCCTTTACAATCATGCACAGTACAGGAGAAAAGGCAAAGACCGATGCTTCCGCATTAAGGGCTGAGATTTGGATTTATTTTTTAAAAACACAACGGAACTTTGGACACCATTGTTCGTCATTGTACATGTTGATAAGGGGCGGAGTCTATTTCCAGAGTCTGGAACGGTCATTCTTGTTTCCATTCCCATCTCTCTACACCTGTTCTACAGATGCACAGAGAAATTCAACGCCAGGCCAGTTCAAAGATGGGGAAACACCCCAAACTAACTTCCTGTTTCATGTCTCTAATTCACATTCAAAAGCTTTGTGCCTTTACTTGGGGTAAAACAGAAATCACAAAATCAGTCTTTGGCTTCCATCACAGGCTCAGTGCCAAACGCAGTACAGCAGCCTCCATAATAACATCTACTTTAGTAGAGAAGTCCTGGAGAAATGGATGTTGAAGATGGCCCAAATTCACAAGCTGCAGAAATCATGTGTCTGCTTCAAGACCGCTGTCTGATTGGTCAAAACCAAGTACTGATGACACACTACTAGAAAGAATACTGCCGTTTGCTCTGGGTAGAGGAACTAGTCTCTCCTTTTGTTTATCTGCCCTGACATTGTCATATCTGACCAGCCTGGGTGGGCCTGGTCTAATCCAATCAGGTCTTCTTCCTTGAGGACACATACACTCTACAGGCTGCCATGGAAACCTGTCATCACACACCACACTGGATACTGATGTCGAGGGTTTCTCTAAGCAGAGAATGACTCGCAGTACATTTACACAATATAACTTTACTTTGACCATAGTTACAGGAAACACAAACAACGTATTCTGCTGTCATTTCTCAACACAGACAGCACACCTCCTACAGACATGCAGTTGAGAGGAACACAGGGTCGAGCTGCAGTGCAGCACCCCTGGATGGAGAGCAACGGGGATTGTTGTGAGGAGGAAGTGAACCCAGCAGCCCTACAGTTGCCAGATCAATTTCCCAAACACCAGGTCCGGATTCAAACAGGCGACCTTTAGGCTATAGGTCAAACTTTTTAAGCCGCTGGGCTGCGGCGCTACTCGATTCTTTCTGTGTTTAACAGTTCGATACAAACACGTTCAGATGTTCAATGAGGGTCTCAATATTAAGACGAAGGGTACAATTAACAATCGTATAAGGTAATACTGTACTACACTTGTGCAAGACCACTAAATCTCCTACTAGTAACCTGCTGCGTAAATTCTCCTAACCTGCTACGAAAAAGTAACTTCCGGTCGTAGTTAACACCGAGTCAAAACCCTCTCATCTGTCTCTAGTTGGATTTTTTTGTTTGTTCATCAAACCGCTTTGATGTCATTGCCATCGACAAATCAATCGCTGTCGTGTCAAATGTGACAATTTGACAGAATTGTAGCTAACAGTGATTTTCAACGTAGCTAGTATCAAACAAACTTGCCAATTCATATGAAGCTAGCTAAGTGTATTTCAACCCATCCTACCAAATAATTCAGATTCTTGTGAATGTGTGCCTTTCAATGCGGAAACATTGAAGGAAAACTCGTCCACAGCAGACAAAAAAACACCCGAGTTAAATTGGCACAACTATTATATTTCCACATTGACTGGCTAACTGTTTTGCTTTATGTCTGATAACTGCCAGGTCAGGCAAGTCCACAGAGGTGTCAACAAACAGTAGTATCCTTCCCTACCTAGCTGGTTGGCCAGCAAGCGAACTAGCGACCAAGACGGAGGAAACTAACGCTGTGACTTGCTATTAGTATTATTTGTTTTTCAATGAGGAAACAATTGTATATTTTGACAGTGTATCCTACCTGCAGAGGGGTCGGTCCTCATTCAATGTAGTGACTCGGGATCAACTGGACACACACCGAGAAATAATCTTTCGTTGATCGGAATTACTACTGTTTTGTTGGCTAGCTCGTTAGCAGAGAGAGAAGGGCTGGTGGCGATACATTGAAATCGCGCATCCGCGGAGTCGACTTCCAGCTAGCGGAAGAACAACACCGGCTCGCTACACAGAACCGGGCGCTTCTCTTTGGTCTGCACTTCCCAGTGGAAATATCACGGATTTATGTGTAAATATACTATTTTATTGAACAGTTTTTCACAATTGCAATGTTTTTCCGCTTAAACGACCTGGCTCACTGTTCAAACATCTCTCCGTCTATCGCTCAACATTCGCCGCCCACTCCAACCACAGTGGCGTCAACGCGCGCCAAACATATGGGCCAATCACCGCAGCGGGTATTCAGGCTTCTCACTGCGATGCATCACCATAGGTCTGATTGAATCGGGGCGCTGGTCAATAATAGACGTTGGGGGGGCCCGGATTGGGGGACATGTATACAAGTTCCTTTTGTTCTCTCGGTTTTCTTTTATTGCATTATGTTTTCAATGATACAAATGTGTATATGCGAGGTGTTTACAGTCGCCCCTGGTACCACGCTAACGTGCAACTATTTACAGTTACGACTCCCCATTAGATTAAGGTAATAATACCATATTTAATTAGCAATGAGACAATTAGCCATGTACAATTTCAGTAGACATGAGTAGCCTAAATATTGGTAGCTAAACCGTTATACACAAATCAAAGCAATTTACTCAACGGTGGATGTGTTTTATATTGTAGACAACCGTTTATATAGTAAATATACGCTGTATTTCTATTTTGGCCACGGCCTGTAAACCTTGCAATGGTAGAGAGTAGTCGCAACAGTCTGAATTCACTTCCTCTCCTCATCCCCGTTCCTCTATCTGCACTGACGGTTGCGAGCTAGACTGGCATCCTCCGGTCCATAATTTCCCGCTAGACTGGGAAGTTTCCAAGGAGAGTAGCCCACTAAGGTATACTAAGGAGTAGCCTCTGCCGAGTCCGGAACAAGCGGATGTTTTTTTTTATTCAGACATTTTCAAAAATCAAACAGGCATAATTCACATATATAAATAACATGTACTTCAATGGACAGAACACGTGTCAAAAAAATGTTTTTTAAATGTAATAAAACAAATCACAGGGTGGTCTATTCAGGAATAATTTTATTTGTCACACATATTTAGTAGATGTTATTGCAGGTGTAGCGGGATGCTTGAGGTCCTAGCGCTTGATATGAGATCAAGGGCTTGTTTGGATTTAACCAATTTCAAAGATGTATATAATCACTTTTCCTCATTTAAGACAATAAACAGCGGGGGTAGTTTGTAAAAAAAAAAACATTTGTGAATGAAATATTTTGCCATGATGATCAAGTTATACACACATTCATTAGCTTCCCTGTCCTTATAGGTGACCGCATGTCCCGGATTGTGCGGGACAGTCGCATTTTGTCCCGCATCCTACAACCAAACAATCATGTCCCTCACTTTATCAACAAATTCACACCACTAATTTACAACAACAACAAAAAAGCCAGCGTAATATCGTCAACCAATCACATTGTCAAATCCTTTCGGTCTAAATTCCAGCTAAATTTGGCGGACAGTTAACTACTTACAAAAAGAGAGGAAGAGCTACAACAGTAAGTAAATAGCCGTAAGACCTATTTTTTTTGGTCCCCTGGGGAGGGTGGGTCCCCGTGGGAATCGAACTTACAATTCCCCCATGGAAATCGAACCCACAACCCTAGCATTGCAAGCGCCAAGCTTTACCAACTGAGCAACATCACATTATCACAAACCATTTGATGTCTCAATTACTGTATTGTTTTTCTTCATGGTGATGGAAAGTCTACAGGTACTAAACTAGATGACCAGTCTATGTACAATACAGTAATGTCCATGTACATTAAGTCGTTTGTAAGGATAGTAAATTAATACTGCTCAAAAAGTGGTTGTTTTCCATGTTATTTGATTAAGAAAAATATTGTATATGATGTGGACGTTTGGTGTCTTTGACCATAACTTTGTACCTTTTGATGTAACTGTTTGAGGACAAGGTTGTTCTTTCTGGATTCCATTAGAATAACAAATTGCAGAGAAAGGGACAGAGCAACAACGCTTACAATTCCAACAATTGAATCCTGCAAGATACTGTTGACAATCTCTGAAATCAGGCACTATAATTACTTTAAAATATATGTATGTCTACATTACTTATTTTATTGATTTCCCACCATTTTATAAGACAGCCATCCAGACTTTCCTAGGACCATGTCAACGTCCTGTCGAATAAACATGTATTTGCCTCCCTCCTCTGGTGGTCGGCTGCATCATTACATCCAGTTATATCACTTCACTGCAAAATTGCATAAAAGTCGTTAGAAAAACATGTATCCAGCTTGACTGCTTCAAAGCACAGACATGGCAAAGCAAAGGCTGAATTTGGCAATAGCAGGTGGTTCTAAATACCCAACTTTCATAGCTCTACAATAAAGAATGTTACCTACACACTTCATTAAACCTAAAATAAGTAAATATGTCATTACGTCCGAGGCAGACATTTGCACATGCTCAGGACGACAAACACGAGCCCTTTGCATAGCCCTTCTCCCCTTGTCTATAGAAGGGACACACACTGTCTAAATGGCCCAAATGTTGATTGAGACATTGACAAATTTAACAGATCTTGACTATCACTGATGTCATGATATGTTTGGTAAAGTAATAAAGAAGGTGAAATATTTTGGGTAGATGTTCCTAAAACAGATTCAAAATTATATATGGACATATAAATCACAGTGCCATCCATTTTTTCACCAAAGCCCCATATACTACCCACCACTGCGACCTGTACGCTCTCGTTGGCTGGCCCTCGCTTCATACTCGTCGCCAAACCCACTGGCTCCAGGTCATCTACAAGACCCTGCTAGGTAAAGTCCCCCCTTATCTCAGCCCGCTGGTCACCATAGCAGCACCCACCTGCAGCACGCGCTCCAGCAGGTATATCTCTCTGGTCACCCCAAAAACCAATTCTTCCTTTGGCCGCCTCTCCTTCCAGTTCTCTGCTGCCAATGACTGGAACAAACTACAAAAATCTCTGATACTGGAAACACTTGTCTCCCTCACTAGCTTTAAGCACCAGCTGTCAGAGCAGCTCACAGATTACTGCACCTGTACATAGCTCCATCTATAATTTAGCCCAAACAACTACCTCTTTCCCTACTTATTTATTTTGCTCCTTTGCACCCCATTATTCCTCTCTACTTTGCACTTTCTTCCACTGCAAATCAACCATTTGTGTTTTACTTGCTATATTGTATTTACTTCACCACCATGGCCTTTTTTTGCCTTTACCTCCCTTATCTCACCTCACTTGCACACATTGTATATAGACTTATTTTTCTACTGTATTATTGACTGTATGTTTGTTTTACTCCATGTGTAACTCTGTGTTGTTGTTTGTGTCGAACTGCTTTGCTTTATCTTGGCCAGGTTGCAATTGTAAATGAGAACTTGTTCTCAACTTGCCTACCTGGTTAAATAAAGGTGAAATAAATACAAATAATGTATGAAAAGGCTTATTCATTCACAATAAAAATTAAAATTCGTATTTCTATGTTTTATTATACTTGTGTACTAGATCTTAAGGCTTTAAAAGTGTTTTTTTCTCAGACATAAATGAACAATTCCAGGTGAAAGACAAATGTTATAGCTTTCTGGGGGGGGGGGGAGACACACTCTACAACATGAATAAAATATTGCACTCATGCTAGATTGATGACTAAACGCGTAGCGAAACAGTGCAAAATGGCTGTCAGCTCAACTTTATACAACTACCTTTTACGCCAAAGCAGAGATGCTGATTTTTTCCCCCTGAGCTACAGACATCTATATCAGGCCGCTAATACTAGTAAACGCCCAGTGCACTATTTTTAGGGGGAAAAAATATTATTTTATTCATATATTTAAAAAATAAAAAATATATTCAGATTTTTCCCGTGGCTATGGCCGAGTGTCTGTTTTTTGTTTGTTTTTTCCCCTTTTAATTAAGACCTAGACAACCAGTTGAGGGGAGTTCCTTACTAATTACTGACCTTAATTAATCAATCAAGGACAAGGGTGAAGCAAAAACCTGCAGACACTCGGCCCTCTGTGGAATGAGTTTAACACGTGTGCCCTAAATGGTTGGAAATATGCAGAATATATTGCTTTATGTTGGTGAGCATCACAGGAGGTTGGCGGCACCTTTAATTGGGGAGGACGGGCTCGTGTTAATGGCTGGAGTGGAATAGTCGTAAAGTCAGTCAACTGTCTGGACAATTGTTCCTTTACGATCTGGCCAGGTCACTACAATATACTGTATTATAGATGACACTCGCACTCCAGTAGTCTTCAGTACCACATTACGACAGTAGAGGTCCCTCAACTAACAGCAAAAAATGGATGATTTTGTTTTTATTGCAGTACCATGGGTTAGTTATAAAAACAACTCTTTGGTAGAAGTGTTGATAGTTGATTTGGCTTTACCACAAATTAGCATTGCATTTCTTAGCAGTTCTGTTATTTACTTTCTATTCAAGGATTGCTCCAGCAGAGTACTGTTGGCTTTGGGTAATGTGAGAGACGGAGGGTAAAGTTATGAACCATCGTAGCTAGTTGTGGAAACAAGTTAGTTGTGTTGTTAGCGTATCACGTGATGTACGGAATGGCAGATAACTAGCGCAGGTTATCGAAATAATGTCAAAGTGACTATTGGAAATGTGAAACAGTTGTTTATACTTTGGCTAAAACCTAGCTTTTATATTCGTTTATTTAGCTATACAAACAAGCTAAAACTACCCTCTGAGAACAAGCCATCTCGACCAGCTGACAGTTATGCTACCAAGCTAAATCCAGGGTGAAGGTGTAATACATTAGACGAGATCAGACAGCCATCCACATGAAGAGACGCACATGGAGTTATTGAACTGGGAACAGTTCCACTCAAGAGAAAATTCACAAAATGACTTCACAATTACAACACAATCAGAAAGATTGTAACTATTTCACGAAGGGCAGAGTTTTAATGACCCTTTCAAAAATATATATTGCAGTTTTGAAAGTGCCATAACTGTAGTTGACTTATTTTGGAGGCAGTAATTGCAGAGGGACACACTCTACAACATTAATCAAATAGTCAGTGGCAGTCAGCGCCGTTTCAGATGGACGTTTTTTTTTTCTTTTTAAACATGGCCTTATTTCTATTTCAGCATATTGGATGACTGTCATTCATATTCCATTCACCCAGTTAAATGTAACAGCAATAGGTTTAGGCTACGACATGATACTCAAATTTTCCCTATACCCATCATGATGTTGCTACAACCTAGCCTATGAATGAAAGTTTACAACATAAGTGCACACAGGTCGAAAGACAAATTCGATGTGACATGGACAGTGACATTCAATACCGCCTTGCACACTATTGCCTGCATCTAGCTGACAGTGGGTGTAATCATTAGTCCAACAGTTGCAAGCAAGAGTTTATTGGACAAATTCATATAGGTTTATCCCCGTTTTGTTCCGTTTGCTTCTGTTTAAGCAAATGTTTAACAGAATCAGCGGAATGAATACACCTCTGATCACACGTAAACACAGCCCAGTTTCATAGCAGCCACATTGTATTCCTTCATGCATCTACTTTATGCGCTCCTTTCACCTCTTCCTTTAACTTGTAGACTCCAATGCACAACACATCAGCTCTATGTGACCTTGCAAAAAAACCTTAACAAGCCAAACCACTAAACAGCCTACATCGTTGTCACCATATTAGCTAAAGTAACGTCATAGTCAGCATAGCTAATAGAACTAACCCATTAGTAAACCCGCTACAATCATGCAGTAATGTTAGTGTCGTCATTAAGCAGTTACACCGGCGGGCCCCATTGTCAATAAATTAGTCAAACCAAAAGCTTACCTGGACTTGGAAGAGTTTGTGTTGTGTTGGATAGTCATAGTCAGCTAGCTAACATAGCATCCCTCTGAGCAGGGTGTTTCAGTAAGCTAAACTAGCTAGCTGCATTTGCTAAGTGACACTGAAAAAAAAAAAGACACCATTTCCCATTTAAGAAATTTTGTCCAGAACTGTTACACTATTTTATTTCTCTTGGAGTCAACTATTCACCACATTTCATGCACTGCTAGCTATCTGTAGCGTATGCTTTCAGTACTAGACTAATTCTCTGATCCTTTGATTGGGTAGACAACATGTCAGTTCACGCTGCAAGAGCTCTGATAGGTTGGAGGACGTCCTCCGGAAGTTGTCATAATTACTGTGCAAGTCTATGGAAGAGGGTGAGAAGCATGCACCTCCTAGGTTGTCTTGAAGTCCGTGAACTCAGGACGGAACCTAGCTGTCCTCCGGCTACACCAGGGTGCTACCCTACAATAATTTGGTATAGTTAGCTAAAGATTATAATTTATAAAATTCACTGAGGATGATAGTGCTCCCGAGGAACCGCAACTGAGTTAGACTGCAATATTACTGTAGTAAAAACGTGTTATTTTGGATGCAGCATACTGCAGTTAGACGATTTTAACTGCAGTACAATGCACTATGACTGCAATCTTTTTTCGTAAGGGGGACAGCTCAGAGGAGCTGGGAAGAGGAATTATGCAGCTACCAATCAGTACATAACTGTATACACAACTAACACCACATCAGTTTTCACAACATTTTATTTAGAAAGACTTAGAAATCTGGAACACAGTGCTTACATGCTTTTGGACATGGAAAAAAACAAAAGCTGAATCTGTGGATCACAGCAACTCACTAATAGCCCTCTTTGGGGACACTAACTCCTAGGCCCTAACCACCAGGCACTTCCCCTAGGTCCTAAACACTAGGCCCTTGAGGAGATCAGAGGGTTGAATACATCTAAACAATACGGTGGTAGCTCCATCTTGCTCTATGATCCAACCCTCGAAGGTCTATGCATAAGTGGCTAGGGTGTAGGAGGGGTTGATTTGAGTTTGACAGCCTCTGCCCTCGGCTCCCCCAGGGCATCTGGGACTGCAGACTCTGCACAGTTGCGAGTTTAGGTACTCAAGAGCGATTCTCAAAGTTCATCTCTGCTCTGTGATAACTTTGTGGCGTGCTGTTCCAAGAACTTACTAAACCCTTCTATGGTTCTGTCTCCGCCCTCAAATTTGATTGGGCTCTGCTTGCTGTTGCTAGGCGCAAAGTAGATGGTGGGGAAGCCCTCTGTTTTGTAGCTGTCGTGAGGCACATCGTTGGCAGTGGCGTCCATTTTGGCAATGACCAGGTTCTTCTCACCCTTGTATTTCTTCCCCAGGGCTGTGTAGTCAGGTTCCAGCTTCTTACAGTGGCCACACCACGGGGCGTAGAACTCGATCAGAACGTCTTTCTTGGTATCCATCACAATGTCGTCAAAAGTTTTCCCAACCACTACAGTCACAGGGCCTTGGTTGTTCTTGGGCACTGGCTGAGATTTGACGATGGGCTTCAGTTTGCCTGTAGAAAGGGGACAGACAAGATCAGACATGCTGACCACTAATGTATAGTCTATTACACAATCTTGGCAATTCTGGGTCAACCCTGTTAACTCAATAGGACCATGAAGACCTGTCACATATTGATGTTTGGCTGGCAGCAGACAAGGCACTCAACTCGGGTTAATCTGTAACTCAATACAACATGTGGTGTAAAGTCCTCTGACATACTTTCAATTGACAATTGCTGTCAAGCTCACCCTTCTTGAAGGCCATGATGAAGTCCCTCAGCACCTCAGAGTCAAACTCATCAGGCTCCATGGCAAACTTCTTGCCGCCATCTCCCAGGATACCCACGTTGACTTCCTCCCCGCTGTCACTGAGCCCCAAGCTCTTCAACTCGTCTGAGTAGTCCTCCTCGTCAGCGATGGCAAAGGTGTATTCTGGGAAATCCTTGGCCACCTCCAAAACCTTGCTCCTCCAGAACTGGGTCGCTGGAACAGAGAGAGGGGGGGGTAATCAGACCTGAGCTAAAGGCTCCAATGAACTAAGCCAAGGTTGTCCAAACCCCAGTCGGGGAGATCTACTGGAAGTGCAGTATTTTGTTCCAGCCCTTCTGCCTAACAAGGTATTATGGAAGCTACGCAGCTTAATATTTTGAGAAGATCCACAATATTCACATAATATCAGAAATAAGGGGTTGAGGACACCTTTCCTGTAGTCAAAGCTGAAGTCCACTCCGTAGTAAACGACAACCAGTGGTCTCTTGGTGTAACGTTTAGCGTCATTGCTTTGTTTCCTGTGACCCACCAGTGGCAGGATGTGTTTCTTAAAGAAGTCCTGCACCTCCGACACCTCTGTGGAGTCCTGGGGGGGGGGGGGAGAAACACCGGACATTATCCATGAATAATTGCAGAATTCTATTTGGGTTAAGAAAGCATGCTCCATTGAATTCTGCTAGATTCAGATATCCCTGCATATTGCAGTGATATGGATAAATGGCATCCATCCAGTGAATCAGGCTGGGAATTGCCACGGACCTCACGATACTATATCATAAAGATACTTAGGTGCCGATTTGATATGTGTTACTATATGTATTGTGATTCGATATTGTAATTTTATTGCGATTTGATGTTGTACATATATTGCTCACCATGTCGGCTGCAGAGAGACAACAGAGCATGAGAAAACAAGTTTTGATCAGTCATGGAAATAAGTGCTAAAAATGGTGGCTCACTATTAAGAATGATGGATCCCAAGCTTTAAGATGAAAAATGCAGCAGTTTTGGCGCAGATAAAGCCGTCTATAGCGCTAGCTAACTCTACCTAGCAAAACATTTATAATAATGTCATTTTTTTACAAATCGATATTTGGAAGTCAAAGTATCGATTTAATATTTCCCAAAATAGTATTGTGATAAGTAACTGTATAGACCCCCCCCTTCACAAGACTTACCTTCACAAAGAGTGTAAGAAGCTGACTAGTGTAACACACGTAAACACACACCAGTTGGCAGACTTACTTTGATGGTGAGTGTATAGGAGTCTCTCTCGTATTTGGACCTGAACTTCTCAGGATGCACCATGACGACCTGGCTTGGGGAGGCCTTGAGGAGCTTGGCCACGTCTGAACTGAAGGTGTGGAGGAACTTGAAGTCCTCTCTAAGAATGTTACCTGGGAGGAGAGAAAAGAGGGGAAAACGACTATCCCCATTAGAATTAGAAGGCCGCACTGGGAGGACAGGAGTATGGATTACATAGATCCTCTGTATACTACACATCATATGAAATATTCTATGTATCATGAACACTGACAAATACATTCTCAAAGTCAATGTAATTGATTGATTTTGTGCACTCACAGGCCTCTAGGTAGAGGTCATAGGTCATATCCTGCTCTGAGGAGAACACGCCCACTATGACAGCATCATCACCATCTTTGATTAACTCCTGCACCTGTTTCACCGTCTGCACCTGCTTGGAGGGTGGCCCCGCCTGCTCACTCATATAGTCAACAATACCTACAGAGAGCACACACACAATAGTTTGTACCGTCGGCTATATCATTAACAAGGGACGTGTCCTAAAATCCATAATGTTGGCAGATATATTTAGTCATGGGGTAGTGACTGAAACAGTCTAAAGTGTGAACGTACCAATCTTCTCTCTGGGTCCATTGTAGTCAAAGGCCTTCCCCTTCCTGAAGATCTTGAGGGTGGGGTACCCAGACACCCCGAAGCGGTTGGCGATGTCATTCTCCTGGGTGGCGTCTACCTTGGCCAGGGAGATGGGAGGAGAGCGCTGGCTCAGGGCCTTGGCTGCCTTCTCATACTCTGGAGCCAGTTGCTTACAGTGGCCACACCTGGAGTAGGGATCGGGCGTGGTTATTCAAATAGGCTGTATCACATCCGGCCGTTATTGGGAGTCCCATAGGGCGGCGCACAATTGGCCCAGTGTCGTCCAGGTTTGGCTCGGGTAGGCCATCAATGTAAATAAGAATTTGTTCTTAAGTGACTTGCCTAGTTAAAAGGTTAAATATATTTTAAAAAGTATACCCAAACGGACATTAGTATTCACTTTTAAAGATTTTTGTTGTGCACTGTAAAATGTACTAGCCAGGGATGTAAATCTACGTCAACCTTTCTGCAGACTAACTGACCCTTTTTTTCCAAACAGTCAAATGATGTGACCAACAGAAAATACAATCAGAGATCTGTATAATGAGATGCTTATGTTTCTGCCCTAACAATGGGAGTCGTCCCAAGGCGGGAAGGCAGTTGACAAGCTCAAGACCAAAATAAGCCCATAGAAAAGCATTGGACTGATTTTGTCAAGAGTGAAAACCTCACACTTTGCCTCTTCCATACTATGCATACATACAAGGACCAGACATTTTTCATTAAGAGGTTAACGGAAACATGCAACAATAGCAAGCCTATCGTCTCACAGTGACAAGGATAAAGCCTATTATAGAACATGCAACCCCTGTAAAGAAACAGCTAATAAGTCATTTTCAAACATTTGCCCAAATACAATTAGCGGAACACACCGTTCTAAAACAGAGAACCTAAGGCAAGCTGGTCCATATGTAACAGAGATGAAAATCTCCGTTAGAAACTTAGAAAGAAGGGGAATCTAATAGCAACAACTATGATGGTTTGCTAATATCATTAGAATTGTGCCTTTGGCTTCTGGACCACGAAAGAAAGTGGATATGAAAACCAATAGAACTGGAGAGAAATGCTGGTTCATGGCATCAGGAGGTCTTTATAAAATTGTCTTCACATTTCTACGGATGGATTTTCGCAAGTCTTATTTGAAGCAAGGTAGGACGTCTCATTATTTAAAGTAAAGTAAAACGTTCAGGTTTAAAACAATTATACTGCCTGAAGCTAACATTGCAGTGGTGGGTGAAGCGTTGATAGTGAAGCGTTGATAGTGAAGCGTTGATAGTGAAGCGTTGATAGTGAAGCGTTGATAGTGAAGCGTTGATAGTGAAGCGTTGATAGTGAAGCGTTGATAGTGAAGCGTTGATAGTGAAGCGTTGATAGTGAAGCGTTGATAGTGAAGCGTTGATAGTCAACGGTAGGCAGGCTATAGTCTGCAGCCGAATGGGAGGCGCCTTACGAGTTGAGAAATAAAATCAGCTTCTTTTTAAATAGTGGCCACCAAAGTGAACACGATTCTAAATACAAATCGTTATTTGTTGCGTAATGACTGGGCTTACAAAAGCAGGTTTCACTCCAGTAGACTGCAGACTTTTTAAGGAGCTACTCTCACTATCTGACAGGTTGTAGACTATTCCTCTCCTCTAACTAGGCTCTGTATGCTGTCTGACAGGTGGTAGGCTATTCGTCTCTAACTACGCTTTGTAGGCTGTGCGCATGTAATAAAAAAAATTCATGCCGACTAGTAAAAATACACACGTGCCAATTTAATTCCACAAAATTATGCAAATGAACCTATAGACCGATAAGCATGACCAGTCAAATGCAGCAGCTAACCGATTAACGGTTAACCGTGTACATCCCTAGTACTAGCCTACAGTTCTGAGGATGTACAAAGTCATTATTTTATTTTCAAGTACATGAATAACTCATGTTGGGTTTTACATGAAAGGGCATTTTATTTTCATAGAGCAGCCAGCCCTGACAGTGGTAACTCTATTTTATTTCCCCCCTTTCAATAGCCTAGTGAGAACAGGCGAGCAACTTCGGGAGATTCCACAAGACATGACACAGGTCAATGCAAAACACTCACCAGAAAAGTTCTTGAAACAAAACCAGTTCCATCATAGGGAACATCAGACTTTTCTTTCACTGTTACCGACATCTACCGGAGAATAGCAGTCAAAAAAAAACAACCGCACACTGTCAGCTGTTGTGGTACCGACATTTGACCCAAGAGAAACTTTTTTTTTTTTTGGGGGTGTAATCAACTATCCAAATATCTGCAAAAATGTCATATTATTAGAATAGTGAAATATGGGAGGGAAAGTTATAACAGCACTATGAAGCTTCAGAAGGCAAGAATAACATTCATGAAGCTTCACAGTAGAATTGTTTCAACTACATCTCCTCCGCTCCTTCACCAGATAGAAAACACAAAGGCCATAATAGATTGAATTTCATAACTCAGTGCAGGTGACGCAGAGGAGATGAGGATGTGACTCTAGACTATTGTGATGCATCCTAAACATTGTGGGTGACTGACCTACCATGGGGCATAGAACTCCACCAGGATGATGTCAGCGCTGTTGACCACCTCGTCAAAGTTGTCCTTGGTCAGCACCAGAGTGGCCTCTGGAGGGGGCTTCCAGTCCGGCTGGGCCACTTCCATCACTCGAGCCACAATGTCTTAAACACAACCACAGTTACTAATGTTACTGTGGTGAAACTGAAAGTGGGTTACAAGCCACTCGAGCCACAAGACAAACCACAGTTACAACATTATAGTAGCCTGTTTAATAGTCTGTTCCTGCTTTAGCTAAACAAGCTGACAATGTAGAGTTGTCAAAGGCTGAAAGAGAGACTCAGGTACAGACTGGATCAGTCTTCTTAGTAGACATCTCACCCTGCTCATTCCTGGCACCATCATACTCCACAGGCTCCCCCTTCTTCATGATCTTGAAGGTGGGATATCCAGACACCTCGAACCTGCTCCCTAAGGAACTGGACTTGGTCGCGTCCACCTTGGCCACAGGGATAGGGGGGTCATTCTCCTTCAGAGTCAGGGCAATCTTCTCATACTCTGAAGCAAACTGCTTACAGTGACCACACCTGGGAGGGGAAGAAAACTGATTAGATGTGTCAATTGATGGAATATTAACAAAAAAACAGTGCAGATATCTCATGCATATTTGAGATTAAAGTCTGTTTTTCCTACTACATGTCAGCTACCAGGAATTGCACAATAGACGAAGAGGATGGACACGTCTCCAATGACTGCCAAATATTGACTTTCTTAACTATCCCTTTATGCAAACTTACCATGGTGCATAGAACTCAACCAGCACGGTGTCCTTCCCCTCCATGAACATGTCGAAGTTGTCGTCGTTCAAGACCAACACTCCGTTCTCATCCTTCACCTCTGTTACGTCATCTTTATCCTCTTCATCATTATCATCATCACCACCCTCCTCCTCCTCCTCCTCGACTTCTTCCGCTACGTCTGCAACACCATGGATAACAAAACAGTGAAATAAACATAACGTGTAGCAACGACAGTCTGACTGGACAACAAAGTTGGGATTGCATTGTAACATAACAAAGCCACGCTACAACATAACAAAGCCACGCTACAACATAACATCATAATACACGCATGTTCGCACAACATAAAAAAAATTAACTAGCCAGCAGTCAAGTTAGCAGCTAGCTAGCCAGCCAACTAGCTAGCTAGCTAGTTAATAAGAGCTGTCTGGCTGTTATAATTAGAGGAGAAGCCAATTACCTAACTAGCTTAGTAAACATTCCTGGCTAACTTAATTCATCCCAAAGTAGCCAGCTAGCTACTTACCATCAGCTTCACATCGGATGACAGTGGCAAAGTGGACAACGCCAAGTCCCACAATCAGTAGCAGCGCTATCTTTCTCATTGTCCGCTTTTCCAATGGAATGCTACCCGTGCAACGAGTGAGACTTCTCCTTTTTAACTAGTAACGTTAGCTGATGAAAGTCACCAAAATCGTGTATTAATAGAAATCTCGGTAGATATTTTGTGAATCCTGAAGTGGGGTTACAAACTGATCTTTGGCTTGTGGATTCTAGCTAAAGACTTCGGAAATCAGGCTAATACACTGACTTGCCACATTCTAATTGGCTGTCATCATCGGCTTTCCTCCAATTGCGTACCGCCACTTAATTCCTGGATCCAGGACGTTCGAGTGTGCCATTGGATAGTCGACCAGTTGTTGTAATGTCATTGGACTGAATGGTCTACTGTATTTTCAACAGTAAACATAGAACAAGCAAAAGTTTAACGCGTACTTTTGATGTCAAGGACGTCTGTCTCTAGATTTCAACAATGTAACTGTCGTGTAAACATTAGTGAGCCCTGTTTTCATTCTTCCAGGGTTCCCCCCTCACCTTAACCTGCACAGCACACCATTTATTTGAGCCGTTTGAACATCTTTTATAACCAGGGAACATTTGTTGACATTTTTGTGTAAATATACAGTAACCTACAGAATACTCATAATTAAGCCTGATTCACTCCACGCAGAGTATTTGAACATACAACTTTAAAAAATGTCCCTCTTGAATAGTAGGCTTGGGTAGGTTACTTTATGAATGTAATCCGTTACAGTTACCTGTCCAAAATTGTAATCAGTAATGTAATTTTGGATTACCAAAACTACATATATTATATTTTGGATTACCCAAATAAAATCTGATTACGTTCTGTTACTTTTAGATTATTTTCCCCTTAACCGGCATTAGAAGAAGAGAAAAATGCATGTTACAAATTGAACGACATCTATTGCAGGATAAATCAATGTTAAAGTTTACATAGCTGGCCATATATGGATGTTACATTTTGCTTTATGGGTTGGTTATGTAGGCTTATGCTAACCCATCGCTTTCTACTACATATAATAATATGATTAAATTATATCCTTACGTCTATCTGTAAAGGCTGTTGGTGGAAGAAGGTGAGGACCAAGCGGCAGCGTGGTACATGTTCATCCTTTATTAGTTAAACACTGAATAGCAAAACACTGAATAGCAAAACAACAGAGAGAACAACCGAAACAGTTCTGTCTGGTACAGACACAAAAACAGAAAGCAACTACCCACAAAAACCCAGTGGGAAAAAGCTACCTAAGTATAGTTCTCAATCAGAGACAAAGATTGAGAACCTCTGATTGAGAACCACACCCGACCAAACAACAAAGAAATACAAAACATAGGAAATTAACATAGAATGCCCACCCTATTCACACCCTGGCCTAACCAAAATAGAGAATAAAAGCCTCTCTATGGCCAGGGCGTGACACTGTCAGAATTCCAGTCATTCCAATATATGTTATACCCCTTGATCTTCAAGAATAGAACTTGGAAATATGGAAGAATAGATTAGCCAAATTGTTTTACCTGAGCATAACCCCAAAACTAAGGACTAATTAGCCAGCCCTACCTGTTCATGATTTTGTTGTCATGGAGGACTGATTGGGCTCATTGATTCAAGGTGAAAATAAATGCTGTGCTCATGGAATGGCCTGCTTTGAGCACTACTGAACAGAGCTATTTACATGTGTAAAATGAATGTCATATGCTGCATTTGCTATAGGCCTATTATTTACCTTTTTGTTGGTGATATCGCCGAAGTCAAGGATCAGGAGGATAGTCAGCTTTACGAGGGTATGTTTGGCAGCATTAGTGAAAGGGGCTTTGTTGCGAAATAGGAAGCTGATTCAATATTTAATTTTGGATTGGAGATGCTTAATGTGAGTCTGGAAGGAGAGTTTACAGTCTAACCAGACACCTAGGTATTTATAGCTGTCCACATATTCTAAGTCAGAAATGTCCAGAGTAGTGATGCTATTCGGGCGGGAGGGGACCTAGTGAATGACCTGCAGAGAGCTGGGACCAAAGTAACAAAGCCTACCATCTGTAACACACTACGCCGCCAGGGACTCAAATCCTGCAGTGCCAGACGTGTCCCCCTGCTTAAGCCAGTACATGTCCAGGCCCGTCTGAAGTTTGCTAGAGAGCATTTGGATGATCCAGAAGAAGACTGGGAGAATGTCATATGGTCAGATGAAACCAAAATATAACTTTTTGGTAAAAACTCAACTTGTCGTGTTTGGAGGTCAAAGAATGCTGAGTTGCATCCAAAGAACACCATACCTACTGTGAAGCATGGGGGTGGAAACATCATGCTTTGGGGCTGTTTTTCTGCAAAGGGACCAGGACGACTGATCCGTGTAAAGGAAAGAATGAATGGGGCCATGTATCGTGAGATTTTGAGTGAAAACCTCCTTCCATCAGCAAGGGCATTGAAGATGAAACGTGGCTGGGTCTTTCAGCATGACAATGATCCCAAACACACCGCCTGGGCAACGAAGGAGTGGCTTTGTAAGGAGCATTTCAAGGTCCTGGAGTGGCCTAGCCAGTCTCCTGATCTGAACCCCATAGAAAATATTTGGAGGGAGTTGAAAGTCCGTGTTGCCCAGCAACAGCCCCAAAACATCACTGCTCTAGAAGAGATCTGCATGGAGGAATAGGCCAAAATACCAGCAACAGTGTGTGAAAACCTTGTGAAGACTTACAGAAAACATTTGACCTCTGTTATATACCCTTTGTTGGCAATGACAAAGTATTGAGATAAACTTTTGTTATTGACCAAATACTTATTTTCCACCATAATTTGCAAATCAATTAATTAAAAATCCTACAATGTGATTTTCTGGATTTTTTTTCTCATTTTGTCTGTCATAGTTGAAGTGTACCTCTGATGAAAATTACAGGCCTCTCTCATCTTTTTAAGGTGGAGAACTTGCACAATTGGTGGCTGACTAAATACTTTTTTGCCCCACTGTATATC
The DNA here is from genome assembly GCF_018296145.1 of Oncorhynchus tshawytscha. Taxonomy (NCBI): domain Eukaryota; kingdom Metazoa; phylum Chordata; class Actinopteri; order Salmoniformes; family Salmonidae; genus Oncorhynchus; species Oncorhynchus tshawytscha. Next base: position 25,938,874 of record NC_056457.1, on the reverse strand, counting down.
ACTCATGCTCATTGTAATTATATTCTGTATACATTTCAACATTACTGTAATGTTTATTTGAGCACATTTGCCTGTGTTTCATGAGTTGAAGTCCAAAAGGCTGTTTAGTCTATTGCCATGTGACTTGGCCTTATGCCTGCTGTAGTGTATAGCCCTTGCTGTTATATACTTACCTGTGCAATCTTATACAGCCATGTCATTCATATTATAGCAGCGCCATAGCCTACATTTTCATTCTCTCCTTTCCTTTCCGCCTCATCCTTGTTCTGACCAGACATTATGTAGTGGTTGCTACCGGCCTTAAATCAGCACCTAAGGTTTCTTATTATATTGTGCCCAAGAAAGCGAAGGTAACCTGCCTAAATGATTACCGCACCGTAGCACTCACGTCGGTAGCCATGAAGTGCTTTGAAAGGCTGGTCATGGCTCAAATCAACACCATTATCCCAGGATCCCCAGACCCACTCCAATTCACATACCGCCCCAATAGATCCACAGATGACGCTATCTCAATTGCACTCAAAACTGCCCTTTCCCACCTGGACAAAAGGAACACCTATGTGAGAATGTTGTTTATTGACTACAGTTCAGCGTTCAACATCATAGTGCCCACAAAGCACATTACTAAGCCAAGGACCCTTGGACTAAACACCTCCCCCCTCTGCAAATAGATCCTGGACTTCCTGATGGGCAGCCCCCAGGTGGTAAGGGTAGGCAGCAACACATCTGCCACTCTGATCCTCAACACGGGGGCCCCTCAGAGGTGCGTGCTTAGTCCCCCCCCTGTACTCCCTATTCGCCCACGACTGTGTGGCCAAGAACGACTCCAACACCATCATTAAGTTTTCTGACGACACAACAGTGGTAGGCCTGATCACCGACAACGATGTGACAGCCTGTAGAGAGGATGTCAGAGACCTGACAGTGTGGTGCCAGGACAACAACCTCTCTTCTCAATGTGAGAAAGACAAAAGGAGCTAATTGTGGACTACAGGAAAAGGAGGGCCAAACATGCCCCCATTCACATCACCGCTGCTGAAGTGGAGCGGGTCGAGAGTTTCAAGTTCCTTGGTGTCCACATCTACAACAAACTATCATGGTACAAACACACCAAGACAGTTGTGAAGAGGGCACGACAACACATTTCCCCCCTCAAAAGGCAGAAAAGATTTGTCATGGGTCCTCAGATCCTCAAAAAGTTCTACAGCTGCACCATCAAGAGCATCCTAACATACTACTGTATAACACTAGGAGCCGAAGATCTTGTATCTCTCCCATTCATTTGGAATTGATTTCTTATTATACACATAGCTGGATCTACACAACACGAGGATTGGTCTATGGACCTATCCTGAGCTGTAGTCAGCTTGGTGAGCGATCCATGTCTTACCGTCTGCATCCACCTTACTGGAGGAGTTGACCAGGTCGAGAGTCCAGGTGTACCTGATGGTTCTGGGGGCAGTTCACTGAGTTCCCTTGACCTGGTAACAATACATTGACACCCTCCTAGATAGGAGGGGGAGAGAGAGAGTGTGTGTGTGAGAGAGAGAGAAAAGAGAGGGAGAGAGACAGAGCTAGAGGGTGAGAGACAGAGGGGGAGAGAAAAGAACAGAGAGGGGGGAGAGAGAGAAGGGGGAGACAGGGAGAGGAGGGGAGAGAGAGGGTGAAAGAGAGAGAGAGAGGGGTAGAGAGAGAAGAGAGAGAGAGGGGAAGAGAGACAGAGAGAGAGGGGTTGAACATTTGCTTTGTTCAGGAGTGAGGAGGAACGAGGTACATGTTATTAGACTGTGCTTGAGAGAGGTCCCTCTACAACCTAATAAAATGACTGTTGAAATACAGGTTTTGTTGGACTGCAATCAAGAACACAACACAGGGATCAATGGAGGGTGAAAGCCACATAATCAACTTCGTATTGTTACTCTGCCCATCTTGGCAGTTGGCATCGTCCTTCTGTTCAGGCACATGCTACAATTCAAAAGCTTTCAACATTCACAAAAACCTAGACATATTCGGTTGAATCAGACTAGGCTAAAGCACATGAGAATGACATATTCCTTACCATTGACCTTGGTACTGAGAGCTAGGCTCGGCCCAGTGACCGGTGGTAGAGTTATATCCAGTGACCGTGGGTGACCACTGGTGTCTCTGACCAGCTGGTGTTGCGAAACCAATAACTAGCCTGCTAATATTGTTGAAGTCACTAAGTCTAGGGGTTATAGGACTAGTTAACTGGTCTGTAACCTGATTTAAGATGCATCTATGTGAGAAATCAGCACATGTGCCTAGGTGTTGAACATGTACACGTGCCTAGGGAGACAGCAACCTTTCCTTGGTCCATTGCCAGCTCTTTCTCTCTTGACCTCTTGGTCGGCCAGTCCAAGCAGATTATTGTTGGTTCAGATGGTGACGAAACAAATATGTACAAAAAGGAAAAATACAAAAAGATATGCCCAAACTAGACTCAAAAACAAACAAACCAGCAGCTTTCCAAGCTGGAACTCTGACTGACCATCACCTTAATTGGCAGCACCTGGTGTGCTTATCAACCAGGCTCAGCATCTGGACAAGGTTGCTGCTGCCCCCTGGGGGATGGAGTGTAGAAGTATATTCTGGCTAGTGCGTTTGTCTATATCCTAACAGTGACACACACGTTCACAGTCCTGTTCTCAGAGGACACCAGATTCTCAGCTCTGACCACAACCTCAGCAGACCCAGTACGGACAAACAACAAACCAACGGTCACCTCCTCCTCTGCGGTGTAGCTGGGGTTCCGGGTACAGCACGAATACGTTCGCTAAGACCACCACAGACATGTTCGACCCTGTTGTGATGGTGAACGACACTGCATTCGGACGGACGACCGTTCATTGAGGGATCTTGGACCAGGAGGTGTGTGTGGAGGCCAGCCCAGCTGACTGGGTTGAAGGCTTTGACCATGACCAGACACAGTTCCTTGCAAAAATATTCACCCCCTTGGCATTTTTCCTATTTTGTTGCATTACAACCTGGAATTTAAATGGATTTTTATTTGGATTTCATTTAATGGACATACACAAAATAGTCCAAATTGGTGAAGTGAAATGAAAAATATTAACTTGCTTCAAAAAATGTAAAAAAATAAACAACTGAAAAGTGGTGGGTGCATATGTATTCACCCCCTTTGCTATGAAGCCCCTAAATAAGATCTGGTGCAACCAACTACCTTCAGAAGTCACATAATTAGTCCACCTGTGTGCAATATATGTGTCAGATTATCTGTCACATGATTTCAGTATATACAGTATATCATAAAAGTGAGTACACCCCTCACATTTTTGTAAATATTTGAGTATATCTTTTCATGTGACAACACTGAATAAATGACACTTTGCAACAATGCAAAGTAGTGAGTGTACAGCTTGTATAACAGTGTAAATTTGCTGTCCCTTCAAAATAACTCAACACACAGACATTAATGTCTAAACCTCTGGCAACAAAAGTGAGTACACCCCTAAGTGAAAATGTCAAAATTGGGCCCAATTAGTATTTTCCCTCCCCGGTGTCATGTGACTCGCTAGTGTTACAAGGTCTCAGGTGTGAATGGGGAGCAGGTGTGTTAAATTTGGTGTCATCGCTCTCACACTCCTTCATACTGATTGGTCACTGGAAGCTCAACATGGCACCTCAACATGGCACCTCAACATGGCACCTCAACATGGCACCTCAACATGGCACCTCAACATGGCACCTCAACATGGCAACTCAACATGGCACCTCAACATGGCAAAGAACTCTCTGAGGATCTGAAAAAAATAATTGTTGCTCTACATAAAGATGACCTGGGCTATAAGAAGATTGCCAAGACACTGAAACTGAGCTGCAGCACAGTGGCCAAGGCCATACAGCGGTTTAACTGGACAGGTTCCACTCAGAACAGGCCTCGCCATGGTCGACCAAAGAAGTTGAGTGCACGTACTCAGCGTCATATTTTTTATTTATTTATGTATTTCACCATTATTTAACCAGGTAGGCAAGTTGAGAACAAGTTCTCATTTACAATTGCGACCTGGCCAAGATAAAGCAAAGCAGTTCGACAGATACAACGACACAGAGTTACACATGGAGTAAAACAAACATACAGTCAATAATACAGTATAAACAAGTCTATATACAATGTGAGCAAATGAGGTGAGAAGGGAGGTAAAGGCAAAAAAGGCCATGGTGGCAAAGTAAATACAATATAGCAAGTAAAACACTGGAATGGTAGTTTTGCAATGGAAGAATGTGCAAAGTAGAAATACAAAGAAAGAATTGGTTTTGGGGGTGACTAGAGAGATATACCTGCTGGAGCGTGTGCTACAGGTGAGATGCTATGGTGACCAGCGAGCTGAGATAAGGGGGGACTTTACCTAGCAGGGTCGAGAGGTTATATCGAGAGGTTGTCTTTGGGAAATAGACGTATGTGTGCTGCCAGCATTGCTGCAGAGGTTGAAGGGGTGGGGGGTCAGCCTGTCAGTGCTCAGACCATACGCCGTACACTGCATCAAATTGGTCTGCATGGCTGTCGTCCCAGAAGGAAGCCTCTTTTAAAGATGATGCACAAGAAAGCCCGCAAACAGTTTGACGAAGACTAGCAGACTAAGGACATGGATTACGGGAACCATGTCCTGTGGTCTGATGAGATAAACCTTATTTGGTTCAGATGGTGTCAAGCGCGTGTGGCGGCAACCAGGTGAGGAGTACAAAGACAAGTGTGTCTTGCCTACAGTCAAGCATGGTGGTGGGAGTGTCATGGTCTGGGGCTGCATGAGTGCTGCCGGCACTGGGGAGCTACAGTTCATTGAGGGAACCATGAATGCCAACATGTACTGTGACATACTGAAGCAGAGCATGATCCCCTCCATTCGGAGACTGGGCCGCAGGGCAGTATTCCAACATGATAACGACTCCAAACACACCTCCAAGACGACCACTGCCTTGCTAAAGAAGCTGAGGGTAAAGGTGAGGGACTGGCCAAGCATGTCTCCAGACCTAAACCCTATTGAGCATCTGTGGGGCATCCTCAAACGGAAGGTGGAGGAGTGCAAGGTCTCTAAAATCCACCAGCTCTGTGATGTCGTCATGGAGGAGTGGAAGAGGACTCTAGTGGCAACCTGTGAAGCTCTGGTGAACTCCATGCCCAAGAGGGTTAAGGCAGTGCTGGAAAATGATCGTGGCCACACAAAATATTGACACTTTGGGCCCAATTTGGACATTTTCACTTAGGGGTGTACTCACTTTTGTTGCCAGCGGTTTAGACATGAATGGCTGTGTGTTGAGTTATTTTGAGGGGACAGCAAATTTACACTGTTATACAACCTGTACACTCACTGCTTTACATTGTAGCAAAGTGTAATTTCTTCAGTGTTGTCACATGAAAAGATATACTCAAATATTTACAAAAATGTGAGGGGTGTACTCACTTTTGTGATATACTGTATATACACCTGTTCTGAAAGGCCCCAGAGTCTGCAACACCACTAAGCAAGCAGGACCACCAAGCAAGTAGCAGCGCAAAGACCAAGGAGCTCTCAAAACAGGTCAGGGACAACGTTGTGGAGAAGTACAGATCAGGGTTGGGTTAAAAAATATATACGAAACATCCCACGGAGCACCATTAAATCCATTATTAAAAAATGGAAAGAATATGGCACCACAACAAACCTGCCAAGAGAGAACCACCCACCAAAACTCACAGACCAGGCAAGGAGGGCATTAATCAGAGGCAACAAAGAGACCAAAGATAACACTGAAGGAGCTGCAAAGCTCCACAGTGGAGATTGGAGTATCTGTCCATAGGACCACTTTAAGTCGTACACTCCACAAAGCTGGGCTTTACAGAGGAGTGGCTAGAAAAAAAGCCATTGCTTAAAGAAAAAATAAGCAAATACGTTTGATGTTCGCCAAAAGCCATGCGGGAGACTCCCCAAATATATGGAAGAAGGTACTCTGGTCATTGGAGACTAAAATTGAGCTTTTAAGCCATCAAGGAAAACTATATGTCTGGCGCAAACCCAATACCTCTTATCACCCCGAGAACACCATCCTCGCAGTGAAGCATGGTGGTGGCAGCATCATGCTGTGGGGATGTTTTTCATTGACAGGGTCTGGGAAACAGGTCAGAATTGAAGGAATGATGGATGGTGCTAAGTACGGGGAAATTCTTCAGGGAAACCGGTTTCAGTCTTCCAGAGATTTTAGACTGGGACGGAGGTTCACCTTCCAGGATGGCAATGACCCTAAGCATACTGCTAAAGCAGTATGCCAACCCTCGAGTGGTTTAAGGGGAAACATTTAAATGTCTTGGAATGGCCTAGTGAAAGCCCAAACCTCAATCCAATTGAGAATCTGTGCTATAACTTAAAGATTGCTGTACACCAGGGGAACCCATCCAACTTGAAGGAGCTGGAGCAGTTTTGCCTTGAAGAATGGGCAAAAATCCCAGTGGCTAGATGTGCCAAGCTTATAGAGACATACCCCAAGAGACTTGCAGCTGTAATTGCTGTAAAAAGGTGGCTCTACAAAGTATTGACTTTGGGGAGTGAATAGTTATGCATGCTCAAGTTCTGTTTTCTTGTTTTCTTTTTCACAAGAAACATTTTTTTGCTTCTTCAAAGTGATAGGCATGTTGTGTAAATCAAATGATACAAACCCCCCCAAAAACCCATTTTAATACCAGGTTGTATGGCAACAAAATAGGAAAAATGCCAAGGGGGGTGAATACGTTCGCAAGCCACTGCTGTCGATAAGTCATGGTCAGGGTCCAGTCTTCCGTGGTCCAGTCTTCCGTGGTCCTGTTGAATGCGGTGGTGTTGCCACTAGCAACCGTCCAAAGCACCTTAGATAGAACCCATGCAGTTGGCCTGCTTGGTTACTTTAAAGTTGTGTTCTGACCATGATTGAACCACAGCACTCCACGGTCGAACAGGGGGCGAGGGAGGGAGGCGGAGAGCAGAGGCACAGCAGGGTCAGAGAAGGAGTAGACTGTGGCTGTGAGGATATACTGCCCATGGTGGAGGGGAGGGGATAGAGCAGGCGGAACTGGCGGCAGCTGTTCTGTCCGGCAGCTGATCTGACAGGGGGCTGGAGGGCTGGGGGGAGGAGGACATGGACTGTGTGTGGTGAAGGAGAGGGACAAGGGGCGGGTGAAGGAGAGGGACAGAGGGAGGGTGAAGGAGAGGGACAGAGGGAGGGTGAATGAGAGGGACAGAGGGAGGGTGAAGGACAGTGGGAGGATGAAGGAGAGGGACAGGGTGAAGGAGAGGGACAGGGTGAAGGAGAGGGACAGGGGGAGGATGAAGGAGAGGGACAGGGTGAAGGAGAGGGACAGGGGGAGGATGAAGGAGAGGGACAGGGTGAAGGAGAGGGACAGGGAAGGGTGAGAGAGGTACAGGGAAGGGTGAGAGAGGTACAGGGGAGGGTGAAGGAGAGGGACAGGGGACGATGAAGGAGAGGGACAGGGGAGGATGAAGGAGAGGGACAGGGGGAGGGTGAAGGAGAGGGACAGAGGGAGGGTGAAGGAGAGGGACAGGGGGAGGGTGAAGGAGAGGGACGGGGTGAGGGTGAAGGAGAGGGACAGGGACAGGGTGAGGATGAGGGTGAAAGAGAGGGACAGGGGGAGGGTGAAGCAGAGGGACAAGGTGAAGGAGAGGGACAGGGGAGGGTGAAGGAGAGGGACAGGGTGAAGGAGAGGGACAGGGGAGGGTGAATGAGATGGACAGGGGAGAGGTGAAGGAGAGGGACAGGGTGAAGGAGAGGGACATGGCTTTGGTTGTGGTAGAGTTCAAGCCCAAGGGTGTGGGTTTGGTTTTGATAGATATTATGGTCAGGATTGTCATTGGAGGTGTGGTTGTGGTCGTGTTTGAAGCTGTGTTCTCCCTAGTACGTTTTGAGGTTGGTTCGGTTTCGGTAAAATTATTTTAAAAATAATAACGGTTTTCGAATTCAGTTTTGATTATTTTTCAACATTAAATGTACTATGCATTATGTGGGTTGAATGCTGTAACAACACAGAATAAAACAATGAATAAAAGTCCCATATTGGTAGTGACTGTCCATTACTGATTATCACTTATTAACCATAGTTTATTCACATTACTTTAATAAAATATTTTGTTGTGTATATTACATGTTTTATTTGATATCGTAATAATTTAATTCTAAGTCATCATCTCATCTCTATAGAGCTGCTTAAAGCTGTCTGACAAAGTCACTATTTTATTAGTTCTTCAAAGTAAGTAAGGCATACTTTTATGACTGCTGAATACCAACTATCAATCACTTAGATCATGTATTTTCAGGTAGAGATACCTCGCGAAGCAACTGCTCTCTATCCCTCTTGATCGTGAGTCTTCTGTCTCTTCTCCCTCTTTGTGTCTGCCCCACACCAGGCAGGAAGCGATTAAACGAGGGGTTTCACGCTCACCAACATCTGTCCAAAATAAGCCCAATGCGTTTCTATGGACTTATTTAGGACCTAAGTTTGTTGCTTACCTTCCCACCTTTGGGACAACGACTCCCATTGTGAGGGTGAAGACATGAGCATCTCCTCATTATATACAGATCTCTGCCCATACAGACCAGACAAGTAGGCGCAGAATAGATTATGGTCATTGTAGTTTAATTATCACGTTTTCTGCTCTAAACTACACGGAGTATACCAAACATTAAGAACACCTGCTCTTTCCATGAGATAGACTGACCAGGTGAATCCAGGTGAAATCTATGATCCCTTCATGATGAACACCTGCTCTTTCCATGAGATAGATTTCACCTGGTCAGTCTATGATCCCTTCATGATGAACACCTTCTCTTTCCATGAGATAGACTGACCAGGTGAATCCAGGTGAAATCTATGATCCCTTCATGATGAACACCTGCTCTTTCCATGAGATAGACTGACCAGGTGAATCCAGGTGAAATCTATGATCCCTTAATGATGTCACTTGATAAATCCACTTCAAATCAGGGTAGATGAAGGAGAGGAGACAGGTTAAAGAAGGATTTTTAAGAATTGAGACATGGATTGTGTATAGGTATGTTACTGTGACCGTATTACAGCCACACCGGTGATAAAATTCCACATGACCGTTTAGTCACAGTAATTAGGCTTCTCCAAGCTCTGATGCTCATTAGTAGCCTACCATACTTGCAAACTGCCTGTTACTCAGCAGTCTATTGTCCCTCTAATCACTCTGACATAAATGCAAATGTGATCGAAAATCTAACCAAACACTTCATGAGAGCCCACGATGCGCAACATTTCTATAGGCTATGCACTTGCGTGAGAAAACAGTGATGGCCACTATTAAAAAGAGGAGAATCCCATCAGCTTTCCATAGGCTATGCCTACTATATTAATGTATCATCTTTCCTAATGTTAAGCACATTGCTTCTCTTTAAAACAGGAGTATAGCCTACCTGGCTGGCATGAAAATTAACCAGTGGAAAAGCGTCCTCCATTCTCTATTTAAGTGCATAGATGACATGTATCCCCCCCCCCCCTGTTTTGAGACAGGTGCATGGTAATGGTTCATTCTAAATCAAAACAAGTTTCACACATTTTATTTAGTATATGTAAAGACAAGATTAAATCAAGAATAGTCTGATGGGTGACAATATTAGCTGTTCATTTGTGAATGATGCCCAGAGTATGAAATAATGCACACATTTTTTTGCGACTTTTTCAAATAATAGTCCCACACCTCATGTAGCCTAGCCCGTAGGTCTATATGTTTTAATAAGGTCAGTATCACACCTCATGTAGCCTAGCCTGTAGGTCTATATGTTTTAATAAGGTTAGTATCACACCTCATGTAGCCTAGCCCATAGTCCTGTATGTTTTAATAAGGTTAGTATCACACCTCATGTAGCCTAGCCCATAGTCCTGTATGTTTTAATAAGGTCAGTATCACACCTCATGTAGCCTAGCCTGTAGGTCTATATGTTTTAATAAGGTTAGTATCACACCTCATGTAGCCTAGCCCATAGTCCTATATGTTTTAATAAGGTCAGTATCACACCTCATGTAGCCTAGCCTGTAGGTCTATATGTTTTAATAAGGTTAGTATCACACCTCATGTAGCCTAGCCCATAGTCCTATATGTTTTAATAAGGTTAGTATCACACCTCATGTAGCCTAGCCCATAGTAGTTTTAATAAGGTTAGTATCACACCTCATGTAGCCTAGCCCATAGTCCTGTATGTTTTAATAAGGTTAGTATCACACCTCATGTAGCCTAGCCTGTAGGTCTATATGTTTTAATAAGGTCAGTATCACACCTCATGTAGCCTAGCCTGTAGGTCTATATGTTTTAATAAGGTTAGTATCACACCTCATGTAGCCTAGCCCATAGTCCTGTATGTTTTAATAAGGTCAGTATCACACCTCATGTAGCCTAGCCTGTAGGTCTATATGTTTTAATAAGGTTAGTATCACACCTCATGTAGCCTAGCCCATTGTCCTGTATGTTTTAATAAGGTTAGTATCACACCTCATGTAGCCTAGCCCATAGTCCTGTATGTTTTAATAAGGTCAGTATCACACCTCATGTAGCCTAGCCCATAGTCCTATATGTTTTAATAAGGTTAGTATCACACCTCATGTAGCCTAGCCCATAGTCCTCTATGTTTTAATAAGGTTAGTATCACACCTCATGTAGCCTAGCCCATAGTCCTATATGTTTTAATAAGGTTAGTATCACCTCATGTAGCCTAGCCCATAGTCCTATATGTTTTAATAAGGTTAGTATCACCTCATGTAGCCTAGCCCATAGTCCTGTATGTTTTAATAAGGTCAGTATCACACCTCATGTAGCCTAGCCCATTGTCCTGTATGTTTTAATAAGGTTAGTATCACACCTCATGTAGCCTAGCCTGTAGGTCTATATGTTTTAATAAGGTCAGTATCACACCTCATGTAGCCTAGCCTGTAGGTCTATATGTTTTAATAAGGTTAGTATCAGTATCACACCTCATGTAGCCTAGCCTGTAGGTCTATATGTTTTAATAAGGTTAGTATCACACCTCATGTAGCCTAGCCCATAGTCCTGTTTTAATGTTTTAACCTAAGCCTAGCCCATAGTCCTAGTTTTAATAAGGTCACACCTCATGTAGCCTAGCCTGTAGGTCTATATGTTTTAATAAGGTTAGTATCACACCTCATGTAGCCTAGCCCATAGTCCTATATGTTTTAATAAGGTTAGTATCACACCTCATGTAGCCTAGCCCATAGGCCTATATGTTTTAATAAGGTTAGTATCACACCTCATGTAGCCTAGCCCATAGTCCTATATGTTTTAATAAGGTTAGTATCACACCTCATGTAGCCTAGCCCATAGGCCTATATGTTTTAATAAGGTTAGTATCACACCTCATGTAGCCTAGCCCATAGTCCTATATGTTTTAATAAGGTTAGTATCACACCTCATGTAGCCTAGCCCATAGTCCTCTATGTTTTAATAAGGTTAGTATCACACCTCATGTAGCCTAGCCCATAGTCCTATATGTTTTAATAAGGTTAGTATCACACCTCATGTAGCCTAGCCTGTAGGTCTATATGTTTTTTGTATTGAATTTTACCCCCTTTTTCTCCCCAATTTCGTGGTGTCCAATTGTTTTTTTAGTAGCTACTATCTTGTCTCATCGCTACAACTCCCGTACATAAGCAGAGTCTGAGTTTCAAGTTTGGGGAAGATCATTTTCACCATAAAAATGCCCCTTTATAATAAAAGCATAACATGCATAATAGCATTTGTGGTCACTTTTGAGTCCGGCTCCTACGTACACCACTGTTTGACATTTTCAATTTGTTGTTTGAGGCATTGATCTCATAAGGCCCTGGGTTTTGCAGTGTCCAATCAAAAAGACATCGTCCTGGATGATGACACTGTGTGATTTTTGACCTTCATGGCCCCTCCCACTGAACTGAACGTCCATGGACGATAGGTTCTCTCCTCCCAGGCCTTGTATCCCTGAGAACCACACAACAGTCCAATCACCACATCAATCAATCAGTCAATTATGAGGTTATTAATACTGTAGATAATTACCATTTTACACTGTTACTTCTATAAAACCAGGTAAATGGTGGCTGGATATAAAGTTTAATTAATCTGTTGGCTGAGTCGAAGGAGCTGCTAGGTACCCAGAAACCTCCAGGAGGAAAGCCCAGCATACAATGTGTCAGTCAGCACATCCAGGCTGATGTTACAGATGTAAGGCCCCAGACTTCTGTACACAGCCAAGAGGTCCTTCCCATCTCCACACGGCAGACACACAGAGGCACAACACCTGCAGACAGATACAGTACACGTACAGCAGGTATGAGAGATGTTTGAATTAACATACCCAGCAGTCTACTCAATTATTTTCTACAGTATGTAAAAATAGGAGAAAATGCATCTACAGATGTAGGATCTTAATTTGATCACTCTTTTGTTGCTGAGAATGCAGATGAGCTTCGTGTTTGACATAAATTCACTGAAAACGTGCACTAACAGACAGTTATATTAACAGTATTGTACTTTTCATGTACTCTACTTCTGTCCAGCTAATACTCTAACCACCGATCAAGCAACATTATGGACTAAACATTCAAATGTTGTTGCTGCAGGATTATTTTGATATGCCAATACAGGTCAAATTAAGATCCAACACCTGTAAACTCCTGGGTATATTGACATAATGTAATACAAATCTTACTCATTAGAGCAGGGGTTCCCAAACTCTTTCACTCAGGCCCCACTTCCAGCATTTGGAAACATCTCACGCCCCGTCTATTTCTATGGACACAAGCACTGTTCATGACAAACTGTTCACACCCCTCTTGTAGGTGGAGAGAACATTTTACAGGTTTAAAGCTTATTTCATGCAATTCTACACGTTTTGTCATGGGGTGCAGAGAACATTTTACAGGTTTAAAGCTTATTTCATGCAATTCTACACGTTTTGTCATGCGGTGCAGAGAACATTTTACAGGTTTAAAGCTTATTTCATGCAATTCTACACGTTTTGTCATGCGGTGCAGAGAACATTTTACAGGTTTAAAGCTTATTTCATGCAATTCTACACGTTTTGTCATGGGGTGCAGAGAACATTTTACAGGTTTAAAGCTTATTTCATGCAATTCTACACGTTTTGTCATGGGGTGCAGAGAACATTTTACAGGTTTAAAGCTTATTTCATGCAATTCTACACGTTTTGTCATGCGGTGCAGAGAACATTTTACAGGTTTAAAGCTTATTTCATGCAATTCTACACGTTTTGTCATGCGGTGCAGAGAACATTTTACAGGTTTAAAACTTATTTCATGCAATTCTACACGTTTTGTCATGCGGTGGAGAGAACATTTTACAGGTTTAAAGCTTATTTCATGCAATTCTACACGTTTTGTCATGCGGTGCAGAGAACATTTTTCTGTGTTAAAGAATTTTCTTGCAATTCAAATCCATTTTGCCATGTCTAATGTGTATTCATGTGATATTTGAGTGACACAAACATTACAACAGAATCAATGGGCTCAAAAACCTGGCTAAAAAACGTGAGCTGACATGGGCTTGTTGATCTGGACATTCCTGACAAGTTATAAATAGCTCTCTAAGGTCTGCAATGACTGACATGACAAGAGGAATCCTGATGATGCACTACCCAATTTAGAAATGGCACCTTGTGCATTCTACTACTTTCAAGATACAACTTTCAAGATTAAGTTGAAAGCCGGGACCCCTCGGGCCCCATGCTTACCCCTCAGTTTGGAAAGCACTGCACTAGAGCTGTCACAATAAAAAGCACTTTAAAAGATGATATCTTACCACCCTGTAGAGTTGTGTGTGTCTGACTCCTCATCAGTAAAGCTGTCGGGACACTCCCTGGTCACTAGCCCCTCCATCAAATCAAATCCAAATCAAATCAAATCAAATCAAATTTTATTTGTCACATACACATGGTTAGCAGATGTTAATGCGAGTGTAGCGAAATGCTTGTGCTTCTAGTTCCGACAATGCAGTAATAACGAGCAAGTAATCTAACTAACAATTCCAAAAAAAACTGTCTACTGTCTTATACACAGTGTAAGGGGATAAAGAATATGTACATAAGGATATATGAATGAGTGATGGTACAGAGCAGCATAGGCAAGATACAGTAGATGATATCGAGTACAGTATATACATATGAGATAAGTATGTAAACCAAGTGGCATAGTTAAAGTGGCTAGTGATACATGTATTACATAAGGATGCAGTCGATGATATAGAGTACAGTATCAACGTATGCATATGAGATGAACAATGTAGGGTAAGTAACATTATATAAGGTAGCATTGTTTAAAGTGGCTAGTGATATATTTACATAATTTCCCATCAATTCCCATGATTAAAGTGGCTGGAGTAGAGTCAGTGTCATTGACAGTGTGTTGGCAGTAGCCACTCAATGTTAGTGGTGGCTGTTTAACAGTCTGATGGCCTTGAGATAGAAGCTGTTTTTCAGTCTCTCGGTCCCAGCTTTGATGCACCTGTACTGACCTCGCCTTCTGGATGACAGCGGGGTGAACAGGCAGTGGCTCGGGTGGTTGATGTCCTTGATGATCTTTATGGCCTTCCTGTAGCATCGGGTGGTGTTAGGTGTCCTGGAGGGCAGGTAGTTTGCCCCCGGTGATGCGTTGTGCAGACCTCACTACCCTCTGGAGAGCCTTACGGTTGAGGCGGTGCAGTTGCCATACCAGGCGGTGATACAGCCCGCCAGGATGCTCTCGATTGAGCATCTGTAGAAGTTTGGCTGAGTGCTTTTGGTGACAAGCCGAATTTCTTCAGCCTCCTGAGGTTGAAGAGGCGCTGCTGCGCCTTCCTCACGATGCTGTCTGTGTGAGTGGACCAATTCAGTTTGTCTGTGGCTAGAGGCAGGTAGGCTAGTGGCAGGTAGGCTAGTGGCTAGAGGCAGGTAGACTGGTGGTTAGAGTATTGGACTAGTAACTGAAAGGCTGTAAAATCAAATCCCTGAGCTGACAAGGTAAAAATCTGTCGTTCTGCCCTGAACAAGGCAGTTATCCCACTGTTCCTAGGCCGTCATAGAAATTAAGAATTCGTTCTTAGCTGACTTACCTAGTTAAATAATGGTAAAAAAAGGTGAACTGTTGGGGGTACGAGTTGGGAAACACTGGCCTATACAACAGTTCAGTTGGGCCTTTTTTTTAATTGTCTTAAACTTCTACCTTTTCCTGAAATGGTTTCGATAGCTCCGTTAACAAAAACGGAATGGAATAATGCAAACGATAACCGTTTGATTTGGTGTGTTTGTGTGTGTGCACAAGAAGTGCATTTTCCATTTCTCTGCTTTCATGGGGTTAATAAGTCAGGCGGCCGGAATGCAGTTAAAGAAATACAGATGTCTGGAGATGAAGGATTGCAGAGACTGTGTAGATCAAGTGAAAGGTTGGAGGGTTTTCAAACCAACAACCGATGAAGACCGGTAGCAGGTTCAACCAAGCCATGCGTAAGAAACAATACACACTGGCGTGAGAAAAAAACGTGAAAAACGTAAACTAAACCATTTCAAGGAGGAAGAGAGAAAGCGTCGCATTGTAAAATTAAACAATTATCTTCAACCGGGAGTAGAGCAGATTGCATAGCACGCACTAATTATACACATCAATTAACCATGAATACATGTACTCACACGCCCTGTATCGAATGTTTGAACAAAACGTATAATAAACTAATTGTCCTTCGATGTGAACAATCGTTCCAAAACCATCTTGAAAATAATGAAATGCGAAGACTTGTTTTGTAGCTTAAATAAAAATTCAGATTTCTAAATTAGTAGACAACCAGCATATACATCTAAAAAGAGACCATGAATGACACGAGAGCCATGTTTCACCCGCAGAATGTAGTCCTCTGTTGCTCAGTTGGTAGATGGTTTGCAACGCCAGGAAGGTGGGTTCAATTCCCGGGATTACCCATACGTGAAATGTATGTACGGAAGACCGTAAAATGCTTTGGATAAATGGCATATATTATTTGTATTATAATTAATCCAGTGTGCATCAGGGCCTTGGTTATTTTTGCAACAACAAAAAAATCTCTCCAATAAATGTTATTTAAAATGCGACCATTATGTTAATTAACATTAGCCTATCAAAAACAAAACTCCCATCACAAAAATAGTTTGTTTCCAGTTGGTCTGTATATTAATATTATATTATTAATTAATTAGCTTACATTATTTAGTGAGATTGTAAAAGAAAAAAATAAATATGTTGCTGTTCATTTGGACATACTTTGTTCATTCTGACGTGTGCTCCAGAGAGCTCGCATTGAGTTCTCTCTCTTGTCTGAGGGTCATGACTACAGTGAACCTCTAAACCATTCCTGATTATGCAGCCTTGTTGCACCCCACGGGCCATTTCTTTTCTGCACGTGTTTGTCCAAATTTACATGGCATCCAACACAGCTGAGCTCTCTTCATTCTATTCTATATCCAAGCGATTTTTTTTTTTAAAGAAGGGAAAATATTCTGGTGGTCATGTCCAGGCCTGTGGTTTATATGCTAATGAAACATACTATGTTGTTGTCTTAGGTCTCTCTTTATGTAGTGCTGTGTTGTCTCTCTTGTCGTGATGTGTATTTTGACCTATATTCTTATTTCATTCATTTTTAATTTTTAATCCCAGCCCCGGACCCCGCAGTAGGCCTTTTGCATTTTGGTAGGCCGTCATTGTAAATAAGAATTTGTTTTTAACTTACTTGCCTAGTTGAAATAAAGGTTAAATAAAACAATTCAATAAAAGGCTCTTCGCCCATATGTGCCAATAGCGTCACATAGGCTGATACAGTGGTTAGAAACCCTCGCACACACACCAATCATATATTATTATTTTTTACCGTCAACGCAATCCCTAGTTAAAGCTTGCCGGGGCCAGTAAACAAAGAGGGGAGGGTCGCCATGTGCGGCACGGCTGTTGGAGAAAGGAAATGTGAGCTGGGAGGAGAAAGCGGCCGCCAGGGGGTAGCAGAGTGCTGGTTACAACTGATAGGGGTCTGTGCGGTAGTCTACAACAACTGCACAAAATACACCTAAAGACAGCTCTCAACAACATTCCGTCTGTACGATCGAAAATGGCAAGTACATTTCTTAATAATAATCAGAATTAATTTGTTAACATCCAACTGAGTAGACCTTCTAGGTTATAAGATGATATCCCGTAAATTCATCGAACGGAAGACCTTCTATGAACGAAGAAGATGCATCTACATACAGGTCATCGTTAGCCCTCCTAGGAAACATTCTTTTAAGGTGGAGATATGGAAATAAAACAGCATAGTTCGTATCTAATATTGGTTGAATCTTTTTTTTCACTGACCTGTTTTTAACGATTTTTTGGATGGTATTAGGCTTGTTACATTACATTTCTATCCTTCTTGTTTTAATACCTGCATGCTGGATGATTGGGTTTCTATCACCAAAAACGTAATATATCCTTTAAATATAACCTGGGTGGTTCGAGCCCTGAATGCTGATTGTCTGACAGCCGTGGTATATCAGACCATATACCATGGGTATGACAAAACATTTATTTTTACTGTTCTAATTACGTTGGTAACCAGTTTATAATAGCAATAAGGCACCTCGGGTTTGTGGTACTCCACGTTAAGAACAGCCTTTAGCCGTGGTATATTGGCCGTTTACCACAACCTCTCTGGCCTTATTGCTTAAATATAAAACCCTCTGAATATTAACAGGTAGTCTAGTGGTTAGGGTGTTGGGCCAGTAACCGAAAGGTTGGTAAAAGGTAAAAGTCTGTCATTCTGCCCCTGAACAAGGCAGTTAACCCACTGTTCCTGTCATTGTCAATAAGAATTTGTTCTTAACTAACTTGCCTGGTTAAATAAAGGTTAAAAAAAATTAAATAACACAAAACTAGGTGCATATACAATGTTTCAAAGGTACCAGTAAATTACTTGTTCAGCAAATTAATGAGGAAGTTTGTCATTCCTCTTCAAATGCTCACATAGGCCAACTCAGCTATGATAATGCACATACAAAGACAGACAACAGAATCAGTGCATTAATAAAATCATGTTTTATAGAGTCTTCTGTCCTCATATTCATGGATGAGGGTGAAACAGTAAAACGATAATATCCCATTCAGTGTCAGTAAGGAGGGGATGTGAGCCCCAGACCCTCAGACAGGCTGGTACTTCTCTACCCGCTCCAGCAGAGTCTCTGAGTAGCCGGGGGAGTAGTATCTACAGCAGGAGAACATAACAAAGGTTCACTTGGGGCTGACAGAATGTCTGCTAGTAGAAACACACTACATTCAACTGATGTTTTAGCCAGTAAATTAATCAATTACATGGCGCGTGTGTGTGTGGTGTGTGTGTGTGTGTGTGTGTGTGTGTGTGTGTGTGTGTGTGTGTGTGTGTGTGTGTGTGTGTGTGTGTGTGTGTGTGTGTACCTGACTATCTCCTCAGGGTAACAGCTGTTGATAGTGTTGATGTACTCCTGCAGGGCAGATCCAGGATCAGCCTTAATCTCCTGAACCTTCTTCAAGCCTCCACTGGTCACAAACAGACGACGAGCCTTGCTGTCATGCGGCAGCACCTGGAGAGGGGGAGGGGAGAGGGTGGTGGTGGTGGGTGGGGGGTATAGGGATTACAAAGCATTGGAATTTCTGGACTGTCTGAATCAAACCTTCGGGTTAGGTTTCCCGAACAGAGATCAAGCCTAATCTTGGATTTAATTGCACTTTTAAAATGAACTAATGAAAATATAATTTCCCAAACATGGTTCAAAATAGTCAGAGACTGGATTTACACAGTCTGATTTTTAGAACTAAAACATTATTAGGCAGTGTGGGTCCATTCTGCAATACCTAGTAGTGTGAAGAGGCTTATGTAAATAAAAGTTGATAAACACGCCCCCACCTTGCTGAACTGGCAGACGACGTGTTTCAGGATGTTGCTGGGAGCTTCGTAGAGCAGGGGCTCCAGAGCAGGCAGGTAGTTGCACTTTGGTAGGATGCTCTTAAGAGCCTTCTTAGCCTGGGTGGAGGGGGGCAGGACTCAGGATGATACAGGACACGTTATGGTTCGTTTATTGTTTGTTACTCTTATGACCCTTAGAAATGTTCAGTGTAGAGCTTCAGTAGCACCCTGTGTCTACTACACAAGCTTCTGGTAACCTGTGACAACATTGACCTATGACCCTACCTTGACCTGCAGGTCCTCGGAGCTGTCTGTGTCCATGTAGAGAGCCAGCAGGCTGGGCAGGATGTTAGCCGTGGCAACGGCCCTGGCGTGCTCCGGGGTGTGGCGGCCGATCTGGCCAAACGCCCACGCTGTTGCTGCCTTGATATGTTCCTCTGGCTCCTCAGACAGACAGATGGCCAGCTGGGGCACCCCCTACAGGGCCGGAGGAGCAACAACAAGCAGGGAGGACAGGAGAGGTGTTGAAGGAGAGAGGGAGGAAGAGAGAGCACAGAGCTTGCAGGCGATGCACAGTGCACACACCAGGATTGGGGTCATATCTGAATTGAGTTGTGAATTGGCCACACACCACCGGAAGCAATTCAAATGGCTTATTTATTCTGCACATCACAATAGTAATGTTTATTTTGTTTATCATGTATGATCACAACTACCATGTAGCCTGAGGTTGAAACATTTAGTTTTTAAAGCTAGTTCTCCTAAAACTATTTAAAATAATTACAGGGGTCTTTAAATATGCTAAGATCATGTTGTGGGTTGTCTATAATAATTCATCATTCCCATAATTTATAAAACATCATCATATATTTTTCTTCTACCCAGAATGCATTAGATCAAACACTGCAGTATGGAAAGGAACAATCTAACAAGATTCCCGAAAACACGCAACTTCAATACAGCTCTGCCTGGATGTGCCTTTTTCGTAGCAGGTTAGTAGAATTAGGTTAAGGTTAGGAAAAGAGTTAAGGTTAGCAAAAATGCTCTCCTAACCTGCTACAAAAAGTCACTTCCAGTCATAGCTGTATCGAAGTGGCGTGTTTTTAGGGAGTCCCCAATCTAACATCTCATGACAAAGATAAACACTGTTTGACATCTTTGAGTTATAATCAAACTAATATTTGAAACTATATATATGTATTCTTTGCGTTAATGAGTGGCATATCCTTTTGATAAAATATTTGTCAAATTAAAAAGACTTTCATGTTTCACATCTCAGTTGAATTGCTTTGAATTGCTTTTATTAAATTATACATTTTTTCAAGTCAAATTCGATAAAATATCTGCTTTCTGTGAGGTGTGGCCAATTAAAATTAAATTCAAATTCATTGTTTCAATTGAATTAATTTCTGAAATTCTGAATTGGCCCCAACCCTGGCACACACATACCTTAGAGACGATGACGGCCATGGCAAGGTTTTCAGAGTGAGCAGCCACGTATCCAAGCATCATGATCCCTGGCAACCGCACGTTACCATGGCTATCACCCAGGTAGTCAATCACGGCCGCCACACCACCCGTGTTCACGATCATCTGAGACAGCTGTACACATACACACACATTCGGGCGAGGGTAGGGGCACATGTGAGAATTTGGTAGTGTGTTAGGGAGTTTGGTACCCCTAGTGTGTGTTTGGTGTCAATGAGTGTGTGTTCTGATGTCTGGTGTGTGTAGTGTCTGTGTACCTCTGATGTTTGGTGTGTGTGGGTGTACCTCAGGTGTGTGTTTGGTGATCTCTCTCATCAGCGTGGTGACGTTCTTCTTGACATACTCGTCAGGGTCTCGGAGGCAGGCCAGGACAGCAGGGAAGATCTCTGCCTCCACCACCATCTCAGCCAGGTCCACTGAGTGCTTACTGATCTGACTCAGCGCAGAGAACACCTGCCTCTGAATGGAAGGAGAAAGGGGAGGGGGGAGAGAAGAGAGAAAAAGACAGGGGAGAAGGAGAGGAAGTGAAGAAAGGGATGGAGGAAAGAACAAAAGTGGCATACAGGATTTAAGAGTGGACTGTAATGTATATTCTAACGTCATCTATGTCTGTTTACATTGACAACATAATGACTGTGTCAACCTGTCAGACTTAAGGAAGCCTTATTTTGTCTCAGCGTTCCTGCCGCCTCACCTTCAGCTTGGCGTCGGGGTTGAGAATCATCTGGGCCAGGTGTGCGATGGCGCCGGTGTCGACCACAGTCTGAGCCAGCTCAGGGGAGTGCTTGGTGATGTCGCTGAGGGCCGAGGCAGCGATGCGTTTCAGGGCCACCTCTGGTTCCTGGATACACAGCACCAGCAGAGGAACGGCCCCCGCATCCACTACCTCCTGAGACAGGTCTACATACAGAGAAGAGAGGGGTGTTAGTGTGTGTGTGTGTGGTGTGTGTGTGTCCGTACGCAAGTTACTTGTGTGTATGTGTGTGTCAGGATTTTCTAATCGTTTCGTTCTGAACAGAACCAATATTTGTTTTGTTCCGTTCAACTGTTCCGACCAGCAAAATAAAGTTCTATATTGGGTCGAACCCGAAAAAAGTATTGGTTTATATTGTTCCTTTCTGTTCCTTTTTTAACCTGTAAAATCATAAATAAAAAATGTTTAGCTCACTCAATGACTTCACCAATCAGTGCAGATAGAGCAGGTAAGCTAGATGTTTACATGCGCGATGGAAAGACGAGTGTAGCCTATGGCGCAAGATGCGACTGACATTTTGTGGGTGGGGAGAGAGCAAGAGAGGGTTGAGGAGGAGGCTTGAAGTGCTGGACATCTTGTTATGACATGTATTATCTGAATTAGGTCCACAGAATTATACCTACGGAGGAGCGGCATCTATGAAGGAACTTTGAATGTCCTTTGAGCTAGCTACAGTAGCTAACAAGCTTGAGCTAGCTACAGTAGCTAACAAGCTTGAGCTAGCTACAGTAGCTAACAAGCTTGAGCTAGCTAGATAACAAGCCTGTGTTTGCAGAGCGGCACCAGAATTAACAACACGTCTTACCTTTTTGTAGTTAATAAATCCAACATTAAATGTGATAACAAAGCCTATAGTATATTAACTGGCAATGAAAAGTTAATCCATTTTTCTCTAGCGAATAAAAATCTCTCTCCTGATCTTCAGAATCACGATTGTAACGTCAGTACATTAGCCTATGGTAACGTCAGTACATTAGCCTATGGTAACATCAGTACAGAAGTCTATGGTAACATCAGTACAGTAGCCTATGGTAACATCAGTACAGAAGTCTATGGTAACATCAGTACAGTAGCCTATGGTAACATCAGTACAGAAGTCTATGGTAACATCAGTACAGTAGCCTATGGTAACATCAGTACAGAAGTCTATGGTAACATCAGTACAGTAGCCTATGGTAACATCAGTACAGAAGTCTATGGTAACATCAGTACAGAAGTCTATGGTAACATCAGTACAGAAGTCTATGGTAACATCAGTACAGAAGTCTATGGTAACATCAGTACAGAAGTCTATGGTAACATCAGTACAGTAGCCTATGGTAACATCAGTACAGTAGCCTATGGTAACATCAGTACAGTAGCCTATGGTAACATCAGTACAGTAGCCTATGGTAACATCAGTACAGAAGTCTATGGTAACATCAGTACAGTAGCCTATGGTAACGTCAGTACATTAGCCTATGGTAACATCAGTACAGAAGTCTATGGTAACATCAGGACAGAAGTCTATGGTAACGTCAGTACAGTAGCCTATGGTAACATCAGTACAGTAGTCTATGGTAACGTCAGTACAGTAGTCTATGGTAACATCAGTACAGTAGTCTATGGTAACATCAGTACATTAGCCTATGGTAACGTCAGTACAGTAGTCTATGGTAACGTCAGTACAGTAGCCTATGGTAACATCAGTACAGTAGTCTATGGTAACGTCAGTACAGTAGTCTATGGTAACATCAGTACAGTAGTCTATGGTAACATCAGTACAGTAGCCTATGGTAACATCAGTACAGTAGTCTATGGTAACGTCAGTACAGTAGTCTATGGTAACATCAGTACAGTAGTCTATGGTAACGTCAGTACATTAGCCTATGGTAACGTCAGTACAGTAGTCTATGGTAACGTCAGTACAGTAGCCTATGGTAACATCAGTACAGTAGCCTATGGTAACATCAGTACAGTAGTCTATGGTAACGTCAGTACAGTAGTCTATGGTAACATCAGTACAGTAGTCTATGGTAACATCAGTACAGAAGTCTATGGTAACATCAGTACAGTAGCCTATGGTAACATCAGTACAGTAGTCTATGGTAACATCAGTACAGTAGCCTATGGTAACATCAGTACAGTAGTCTATGGTAACATCAGTACAGTAGCCTATGGTAACATCAGTACACTAGCCTATGGTAACATCAGTACAGAAGTCTATGGTAACATCAGTACAGTAGTCTATGGTAACATCAGTACAGTAGCCTATGGTAACATCAGTACAGTAGCCTATGGTAACATCAGTACAGAAGTCTATGGTAACATCAGTACAGTAGCCTATGGTAACATCAGTACAGTAGCCTATGGTAACATCAGTACAGTAGTCTATGGTAACATCAGTACAGTAGCCTATGGTAACATCAGTACAGAAGTCTATGGTAACATCAGTACAGTAGCCTATGGTAACGTCAGTACATTAGCCTATGGTAACATCAGTACAGTAGCCTATGGTAACATCAGTACAGAAGTCTGTGGTAACATCAGTACAGTAGCCTATGGTAACATCAGTACATTAGCCTATGGTAACGTCAGTACATTAGCCTATGGTAACATCAGTACAGTAGCCTATGGTAACATCAGTACAGAAGTCTGTGGTAACATCAGTACAGTAGTCTATGGTAACATCAGTACAGAAGTCTATGGTAACGTCAGTACATTAGCCTATGGTAACATCAGTACAGAAGTCTATGGTAACATCAGTACAGTAGTCTATGGTAACATCAGTACATTAGCCTATGGTAACGTCAGTACATTAGCCTATGGTAACGTCAGTACATTAGCCTATGGTAACGTCAGTACATTAGCCTATGGTAACGTCAGTACAGTAGTCTATGGTAACATCAGTACATTAGCCTATGGTAACGTCTACATTAGCCTAAACATCAGTACAGTAGTCTATGGTAACATCAGTACAGAAGTCTATGGTAACATCAGTACAGTAGTCTATGGTAACATCAGTACAGAAGTCTGTGGTAACATCAGTACAGAAGTCTATGGTAACATCAGTACAGTAGTCTATGGTAACATCAGTACATTAGCCTATGGTAACGTCAGTACATTAGCCTATGGTAACGTCAGTACATTAGCCTATGGTAACGTCAGTACATTAGCCTATGGTAACGTCAGTACAGTAGTCTATGGTAACATCAGTACATTAGCCTATGGTAACGTCAGTACATTAGCCTATGGTAACATCAGTACAGTAGTCTATGGTAACATCAGTACAGAAGTCTATGGTAACATCAGTACAGTAGTCTATGGTAACATCAGTACAGAAGTCTGTGGTAACATCAGTACAGAAGTCTATGGTAACATCAGTACAGTAGTCTATGGTAACATCAGTACAGTAACCTATGGTAACGTCAGTACAGTAGCCTATGGTAACGTCAGTACAGTAGCCTATGGTAACGTCAGTACAGTAGCCTATGGTAACATCAGTACAGTAGCCTATGGTAACATCAGTACAGAAGTCTATGGTAACATCAGTACAGAAGTCTATGGTAACATCAGTACAGTAACCTATGGTAACGTCAGTACAGTAGCCTATGGTAACGTCAGTACAGTGACATATGCTTTGAAGGGGGGAGGGGCTACAGTAGCGTGTGGTTTGAAGGGGGAGGGGCAGGTAGCCTAAACATGCACACACACTGGTAAAGATGTTCAGCTGGCAGGCAGACACTGGAAAACGTTTCTGAGTGACAGAGTGAAGGCTTTGCATCAGTGCTTTGTTGCATTGTTTTTGAGGGACTAGAGAAAAAGGCCTAGAACTTAAAATAATGTTATTAGACTAATGGTTTTGTTCTGGAACAGTATGGATCACTTTCATTCTCAGTTCCATTTCTGTTCCTTGAAAAATGTTGTCATTTTCCATTTCTTGGTTCTGTTCCCTGAATCGGTTCCAACCCCTGGTCTGTGTATACTATGTCCTTACTTGCATTGTGGCGTGCAATGTACCCCAGAGCCCAGGCAGCAGCCTCCTTGACGTCAGGGTCAAACTCCTCCAGAGAGATGACCAGAGCGTCCAGCGCCCCACAGTCCACCACGGCCTGGGCCAAAGCAGGGCTGTGCTTGGCCACTGCACGCAGGACAAATGCTGCTGCCTTCTTATAGAACCGCTACACACACACACACACACACACACACACACACACACACACACACACACACACACACACACACACACACACACACACACACACACATAGAAGGAGAAAACATTTAATACACATTTAGCAGATGGAAGAAGAAAACATTTAATACACATTTAGCAGATGCTCTTTAAAGCTGCAAAATGTAACTTTTTGGGTGAACTGACTAAATTCACATAGAAATGTGAGTTGTACATTTGTCACGCATTGAAAGCAGGTCTAAGAAGCGATAGAGCTTCTCTATGTGCACTATTTCTATGCTTCTTGTTCTTAGAGATGCACTATGCAGAAATCACTGTGGCATTTCCTGGTGGCTAAAATTCTAATAGTTTGCCTAATTTCAGATTATGTGACAAAATTAGCAAGTATAGTGTTGAGAATCATTGTACCATATAAACCGCATTGAAACATATTTTCCATAACTGAAAATATTGTATTTTCAGCTGTTTGAAGCTGGTGTACCAAACCAAAAGTAAAAGATGCAAAAACTAAACATAAGAACTGGATGCATAGAAATAGGGAACATAGAACCGATCTACTACTTCTTAGACTTTCTTTCGATAACAATGACAGATCTATAACTCATACTTCTATGTGAATTTGGTCAGGGCGGCCGAAAAGTTACAGATTGCAGCTTTAAGTTCTGCTTTCACACTCCAGCTTCAAACAGCTGAAAATACAATACTTTTGTTTTTGAAAATATATTTCTCAGCGAGTTTATACGGTACAATGATTCTCTGTACACATTGCTTGTTTTGTCACATAAACTGAAATTAGGCGAACTATTGGAATTTTAGCAATCAGAAAATGGCGGAGCGATTTCAACATATTGAATCTTTAAGCGAGAGTTTACATTCAGAGTATTAACTATGCATGCAGACCCCTGTGAGAAGGCAGATTGAGAGAGAGGCCCTGATGTGGTGTGAAGGGTGCTTTAGCCTTTGGAGTGGCCCCCTGCCCAGGGTACAATGCCAACACACTCTCAGGGTCAGGGACACCATTCAGCAGGGTGAATGAGGGAGTGTATGTTGGTGTATATACACACACACACACACACACACACACACACTACACACACACACACACACACACACACACACACACACACACACACACACACACACACACACACACTTTCAGACTCACAGACACACACAGACATACGTTCTGCTCGGCCAGAGAGTAGACGAGCTGTGGGAGGATGTCTCCCTTGACGACGGTTGGTGTACACACACACACACACACACACACACTCACAGACACACACAGACATACGTTCTGCTCGGCCAGGGAGTAGATGAGTTGTGGGAGGATGTCTCCCTTGACGACGGCCTCTGCCAGATCTTCATTGTAGCTGGCCAGTCTTCCCAGAGCCAGAGCAGCTGTCTGCTGGATGGTAGGAACCACATCTAGCAGTAAAGGCCTCAGCAGGGACATCACACCTAGAGGGGGGACGTGTAGGAAAGGAATTCTGTCTTGTTATAAGTTATCGATAGAACTGTGTTCAGCACATAAATGAAAGTCAGCTAAAATAGAATATTGGTTTGAAAAAATACATATATACAGAAATGGGTACCCAAGTCCCAATTTACCAGCATTTTGTAAAGTTTCAATGTTTTGCGGTCTTGTCGCAAGCTCAGCAATAGTCTGCACAAACTGTGTCCTTGATTTCTGATACTGCTCAAACACTAAAAGGCAAAAATTAACGATCCATTAGTATTAAAAAATGTAAACTGTTCTTTAGCTACGTTTTGCAGGCACTATCTTTACTCTTGAGGTTGATTCAAAACAGCTTTGAAAACAGTCTTGAAAAAATTGCAACTACAAATGATCGTACCTTGTAAAACCTGTCGTTGACTCATGATTACAAATTTAATTGAAAAAAATAAACTCCACTTTTCTTATGAATATGTAACTGCAACAACTATATTGTTGCTTGTTAGTTTTGCCTAAAACAGCAGCTGTAAACAGTACGGTGCAGCATCTGCCTCGCTCTTACAGCCTCAAGTTCTGGTTAGCGTGTAACCGTTGCCGTAGCGACAAACCGGAAGCATTAACAGGGCTTTCTCATCGCTCGTGCTGCTCAAAAATGAGTTAGCCGTATGGTTAAGGTTAGGGTTAATGATAGAGTTAGGTTTAAAATCACATTTTTAAGAAGAGAAATTGTTGAAATGGGAGAGGTTTATGACTTCGTGGGTATAGAACAATGACTCTATAGATGCTAGTGATGACAGTTCTGGTGTCGCTCCAGCAAAAATATATTGCCAAGTGAGACAAGAAGACTTCTTTCATTCTATATGTTGAAAGATGCAACATAGTGATAGCTCACATGCGATCACACTTTTATGCAGATAAAAAAGCTAATCACAGCATAATTAGAACGATACTTTGAAGATTCAAATGGTTACACTAAGACGTTTGTAACAATGTTGCCACCGTGGTGGGATAGCCTATCAGGTCTTAGAGCAACATTGTGGCCCTGATTTCTGCATTGAACAAATAAGCCTGCATGGCTGTACATTTACGCAGTCATAGATAGATTGACTATAAAATAAAATAAAAAATACACGTAGCCTATAGGCCTATATGATGACAGAAAAAGGCTATGCGGCAACCTACATCAAACATAAGCCTATTAGACCTAGCTACAATTGTAAAATATGTCATGCTGAAATGAAGCGTTATGCTAATGGTAATGAACTTAATGGATAATAGATAAGGGGAACACTAAAGCACATTGATGGTGTGCGAAGCCTACATTATTTCAGACCTGTCAGACCAATGTGCACACCTCCAAAGTTTCTCACATATTATTCATGAAGACAACATTCTATACTCTCTGCTACAAGAGAAACCATACATTAGAAACGTGTACATATTTATTTTATTCTACTAGGAATTAAAAACATTTCATATATGTAGGCCATATTGAATTGTTTTAATTAAAAACAACAGATGAAAAAGCAAAATCGTTTCATGACGAAATATTTCAGCAGAATGTAAAAATTAACAATATTAGGCTAATACATGGGCCTAATGTATGTCCACTTGGGAAATTCAGCATGAATTAAATTCAATTACTGTACCTTTATTTTGAGTAAATCAGTAAATCCAAATATTGATCAGAGAAGGAATGAGTTGGGAAAGAGGTTCTAGAAATTTAGACCCGCAATCAATCAATCAATTCATTCATAAAAACAAAACACTACAAAAGCAGCAGGCAATTGCAAAATATCTTGTGATTGTGCACTCAAACCCTTCTATGCAATCTTCACAGACACTGTTTTAAAATTGCACAGATAAATTGTGTTTACATGGAATGCATTGATGCTAGTTAGATGTAACTAACTCGTAGCAATTTAGGCAATTTCAAAGTAGGGTCTGTATCTAATTATTTGACAAAGTAGGCAATTGTATCTGCAGTTACCATAGCTATATGCCTATAGCTGAGTCATTAGGCCTAGACTTACAACAACATACATTACATTCAGTAGCTCAATATGTAGGCATGTAGATTTATAAAATAGGTTTATATATTTAAGCATATTGCAAACATCGTATAAAAGGCTATATTACATCGAAATATTTGTCCGATTTAAATGGAATGATATTTGATGGAAGACGCTGGTTGAAGGGAAGTATAATTTACCTCAGGATAACATATCTGAGGCCAAAGAACATGATCTTTTTTTCGTTGTGGATGACCAAGAGAAAAATGATGAAAGGTGCTTAAAGTGGCTGCGCTGTCAAAAACAGGATTTTTCTGTGTTTTATATTTTCACACTTTGAGGTTGGAATAATACTGTGAAATTGTGAAAATGCTGATACCCTTTTAGTGTAAGAGCTTTTTGAAATGACCGCCTGACATTTCAGCTCGTTTTGCATGGGTGGAGTTTTGGCCTGCGTTATAAATTATTGTACAATGGGTGGGTCTAGTCCTGGACGTTGATTGGTTAAAACCGCATTCCAGCCGGTGCCTATTCCACAAGTTTCCACCCGCTAAAGCAATAAAGTTGAAATGCCTATTTACTCTGTTCTGTGTCTCATCAGCCCAGACAGACCATTTATAATCTTGATCTCCCACTGTAAAAAGCATCTAGACATCATCTCCCATTTCTTTTAGACTAGCAATTGGTTTTCAAAAGCGGAGATTGGAAGAAAACTTGCAGTCTGTCTCTCTGACATTTGCAACATTGTTTCAATATTGAAATTCGATCTCCAGCTGTCCCATTGTAATTAAAGTGTCGGGGTCGGGAGTCGGGATGAGACAGACAAGCAGGCAGCTTTTCTCAGCCAGTCGAAACCATGAATCATCATAATTTTTATGGACATGTCAATAGAAAACAGATAAAACGAAACAAAATGCAGCTAGCTTGACGTCTTTGCTGCTTCAGTTTGAAGTGATTGTGTTAGCTGTGTTGTTGGCTAGCTCCTCTGAACAACAGTGTTCTGGCGAGAGAGCACATTTTCTATACCAGGTGAATTCGGGCATCATTAGCTCATTCTTATGAATGTATCCAAAAAAATGTCACTACAGAACAGCTTAAACAAATTCAAATGAGGCTACTTTGCTGTTATTCTGGCTGCACTGCTTGATGTGACTGTAAATTAGCCGTAGTTGGCTAGCTAGCCAGCAAGGGAAAATAAAGTTGCAGGCCAGTATGGCAATAGAACATTTAGGTTGAACGACTGGTTTGTGTCCATAGATACAGAACAAAAAGCCTGAACGACTGGGTCGTGTCTCTGGCAACTGAACCAATAGAACGAACGACCAGCCGGCTTGGATAGAAATAGTATGAATAAATTCATCTGAATAAAGTTTTTAATTAAAATATGTCATTCATTATTTGAGCATGTTGTATAAAAGTGATAATGCCCTCGAACCCGGTGATTGGAGGATATATTGGCCTTGTCTCGGGTCTAACAACACCTGTGCCAATATATCATTCAAAACCGGCCCCTCGTCATTATCACTTAAATAGACCAACAAAGATCGATTCAAGCATCTCTGCCAATAACAGCTAGTTTTCAGGTTACATATCCCTTCCATAAGGCTCCTCCAATTAAGTCCCTCACTCAAACCACCCAGACAGTCCTAGAAAATGTTTTGCTTGAGGAATTGCTTTTTTGCTTAGAAGCAATTGTTGTTTCTTTTTTGGCCTATTTAATGTAAAAACAATCACAGGAATGTACTTATTGTTACCCAGAAATGATTTGATAATGATGTAAAAACAGTTGCATTGTACCTTTAAAAAATGTCAATGTCCATATTATCTGTCACCACAACCACAACCAAGATTACTATTGAAATGTAATGTACATTTCATAAAACCAACGGCCTTGAATAAAAACATATCCTAACACATCACCACCATGTCACATTTTAAAGGCTAAAGCAACAAGCTCACCAGAAACCTTGGCCCCTCCAGTGAAGGGTTGTTGGGTGCACCATGCATTATTAATGCCCTCCACTTGCCTGTCACGCTGTATGGGCTAGATAAAACAACTCACCAGTCGCCTAATGCAGGCTACACAAAATAAAAACCTGCACACTCCCAAAAGTTGTCTATCGCTCGAATTATAAGATTAAGTAACATCATGGTATCTGCGAGTCAACATGAGGCACATCAACGCCCCCAAACCTAATACCATGCATGGCCTTCAGCTCACCACTGAATAAACTGTGGACAGACCCCTGAATATCCCTGAGCTCAGTAACAATATGAGATAAATGTATCTGGGCATATAAAACTTAACGACTCGCATTTATTAATACTATAAACCCATCAAAAAAGTGATTGAATAGGACAGTCGTTTGATTTCGGCTTCAGACTACAGGCTGCGTAAACTACGACTTGGTCCTCTTGATCCCTATTTCCCGAACTTTAACTGTGTCTCTCTTCCACCCGCAAAATACGATCCAATTTGAACTCCTTTAATATTTATATTTTAATGTAATACTTTTATTTTATTACATGTAACCTACTAAAAACGTGTTTATTTTGGGGGATAGACTAATCTTGACCTCGACATAAAATCGTATATTGCAAAACTTTAAATTATATGAAAGTCAAACAAAGATGGGAACATATTTGAATTCGAATACTGAAATATATATTCTATTTCATGATGGTCGAAAAGCAATTGACAAAGAAAGATGACTTAGGTTTCAAATGCACCTAAATAAATGTGTAGATTTCCTTCACTGAAAACCTGGAACTTTCTCGCAGCATTTTTTCACCCATTAATTTTATAATCCTTTTTATGCTACATATATTGAATGCGATGGAAAATATCATTGTCAATGATATTCTGGGCCTTTTCAAAACAAACAAAACCTGAATATTTGAGAGTAGTGGTCTCTTTGAATGCAATTAAATCAGTGCTGCGCCAGTAAGAGACATCTGTCCATCTTTTCAAAATGTCCTTGGTGGTCTGCTTTGTCTGCCAATTCGTATTATTTGAACAACAAAACAACGGATATTTAACTTAACAATGCATGAATGAAACCAAAATGAAAACATTCAAAGAGACTAAAATCTAGGGAAATTTGTCCAAATAGGCCCTTGACAGATATTTTATAAATGAATACAGAAGCACATACAGACACCACCAGATATCCCAAAATAAAAACAGCCCAGCGTCTTTAAGTGTAAAATGATTTATTCAGATGTTTTTATGCTGTGCAACAGTAACAATACAATAGTTGTCCATATAATCGAGCGATAGATACAAAGAACACGGGAGACATCAAAACATTTGTCATCGAGCATGAAATGAAGGGGGGGGGGGACGACGACGACTGTTCAGGTCAAAGTATTTGACAATCGCTGATTAAATATGCATATATTTCGCTATATACATGTGTGTGTGTGTGTGTGTGTGTGTGTGTGTGTTGACTTTCTGAACTGCTTGATGACTGCAAGGCTTCAGGGTGTTTGAGGCTATAAGCAATTCGATTCCAATTTTGAGTATAGCCTAATAAAAGCATTGCAGGCTACATTTACGTAGATATTTCGTATGTTTTCCCCTAAAATCGTGGGCCTAACGCTACAATAGTTGTTTACACATTATATAGATTAATATTTCTTTGTGAAATGCTTTCCAAAAGCCAATCGAAAGAACAAGGTAGAGGCAACCATTTCAAATATTAGTAAAGCCTACAAGGTTTCATCACCATGCCGAAATACACACTTAAAATAGGATCAACACACATTCTGTTTTGAAAAAAGAAAAAAAACTTTAAAAAAAATAATATAAAGGCCATCTTCAGTCACATCTGTGGAATAAAATGCAGCTTTTGGGGGACATTAATTTGCCATTCACCACCAATCTAACAACTTCACGGTGGCCAACATCCCTTTCACTAACTTAAAGGAAATATCCACAAAAAAACAAAAAATGTTGAATTTTTGTCATCACTATTCCACTGTTAATACAGTCTCAGATTATTTAGCATGTCAGTAGCCAAATTCTAGATAGGATTATCAAGAAGCAAAATGTCACATCATCATGATGTTGATGTGGCAAGTGACAATTCGCTTCTTGAACATCTTATCTTGAATACTTGACTGCAAACATGCAAAATATTTTTGAACTAAATCAAGTGTACTAATGGAAAAAAATACAAAAATATTGTTGAGTAGATTTTTCCTTTAATGTCCCACCCTGCTATGTTCCTATAGAAATGCTTCACTTCCACTACATTAAACATATATCATATATTTATAACAACGATAACAAAAAGAGAGCGTCTACAACAATGGAACGACATTGGCATGAAGATATTAGCAGAGCGGTCTGGCGTTGGCTGTTGGCCCGGTTTTCAGGCCAGTCCCGAGGACAAAGAAGAACCATTCAGCGAGGCCTTCCGCGGTTTGTTTCCGAAGGGGAATGGTCTGGTAGGGGCTGGGGCCGAGGTGGAGGCGCCGTTGACGGGTTTGGAGATGTGGGGGAAGTGTGGGGACTGCACCGGGGTACCAGGGCTGGGCAAGGAGGAGGTGGAGGGGACGCCGGCAGGGCTGCAGGCTTTGTCGCTGGCAGAGTCGCTCTCAGCGGACCGACCAGTGCTGTTCTGGCCCTCCTGCTGCGGATGACTCATCTTCAGCTTCTTACAGCTCGGTCTGACGCGGTACTTCAACGGCAAAGGGCCATTCTGAAAAATATTTGTAATATTTAGACCTAATTTGGCTCGAAAATGAATGCTTGCAGGGCGATCATGCAATTCTCAAATGTTTCCTTTCACGGAAAATAAATCATTTGAACTTTGAATAGTGAACTTCCATGCATTCCACACTCCACAGTAGACCTATAGGCCGTGTAAATATCACAGAGCAAAATGTTGAACCTATAGGCCGTGTAAATATCACAGAGCAAAATGTCTACATAATTATTTACAAAAAACTAAATCTAGCTTGGTAATTTTTTTTTACATAGCCTTTAAATACAAACAGCAAAGAAATCTTTAGATATTTGAATTCAATACACCTCTTAAATAATAAATGTCCCCACTGGACTGTGTGTGTGTGTGTGTGGGGGATTAGGTTGGCATAACTTCCTTGCCTGGGAGTTCACAATTTCCATTGTTAAATTGTAAATAACTTTATGCTCAAAGTCAAACCCTTTTTCAACTGTTTTTATAAATGTCCCCTTTAATGTTGTTTCTTACCCTTCTCCAGGTGTAGATGTAGGCTACGTCCATTAATGTGTAGTAATCTTTCAGGGGTTCATCTTCATACATCACTTCAACCTATATTGTAGAAATTACACTATTATTTTATTAAATAGGCTAAGTAGTATTTTTTTCTCTATTCAACTTCCATTGTCCTCCGATATAATATATTTTCAAATCATCTTGCAGTGATTTGTACTAATGTTTCTAAATTCATCTTATTTACTTAAAAAAATGTTTTAATTTTAAAAAAGGGATGCAAGAGATATGGCTGTGTTATTTTAAAAAGTCAAACAAACTGATAAATCTTTACCTGATAGGTACAAGGAATGTCCATCTTACTGCGGAGGAACTTTCTCAGGTGCATGATGGTCATGGCTGCAGGACACTGCAGATACCTCTTATTATTGACCTGGAGGAGGACACACAGATTTCCTGAGAATGTAGATAGTTTCTAAAGACAATTGGATTTGAGGGAGACTTCACTACACACTATATTTTGTTTTCTACTTTAAAGTATTAATAATGTCCAGTTCCATCATAGAAAATAGACATGAGACATGCAGTTGGATTTGAAGACAAGTTCTTTAAAGGCCCAGATTTAAGAAAAACTGTATATCAGAAACCAATCAATAGGCTCTGTGCAACAACAGAGTGTCAGAACTATCCAGAACTATCTGACAGAGGAACGCTCCTGAGCTTCAGCAGTAGGCAGCCTACCTGTTCTTTAGACTGTTTGTCCTCAGCCACGCCTGTCTTTTTAGCCCTGAGAAAAACAATGTCACACTTGTGTTAGAAAACATCTTGATAATGACCTCAAGATCTTCATGGTCAGAAATGTAACTTAAAAAAAAATGACAATACACTGCTAATACCAAAGTCAAGATTAAAAGTATTCTAGAAAGGAAGTCGTTCATGTACACTAAATAAGACACACGAACACAACTGAGCTAATCAGTTTAGCACACTGAACTATAATAACCATAAGTATTCACCTAGACATTTAAGTATATCGGATCATTTCCAAAAAGTCTGGCTGTAAGAGACATGTTGTTGACGTACTTATTGTGGTCGAAGAACTCAATGGAGAGGCTGATGATTTCATCGTCTGTGATGATTCTCTTGTCCTCGTCAGCCACCTCCCCTCGATCCTCATTAGACCTTGTCGTCGCTACACACACATACAAACAAAATCAACAAGTTGCAAGAGTTTCCTCAGAAACTGAAAATCGTGAAAGTGAGATCTCAGAAATCCTAGTCACAATCAACTAATAATATATTGAAGTTTGAGGCGAAAATCAAGACAATCTTACTGGAGCAGAAAATAAATACAGCCTATTCAACCGTTTTGGTTAGAAATAAACTACTTAATGAGAATAACATATTATATATATACACACACACATGAATTAACTTGGTACAACTTCAGTGGACTTGCACCCTGGCTGCCCTTTCCAATAGACTCACCATCTACAGAAGGATGTGCTGCGTAAAAGTCTCTCCTTCTCTTCATCTCATCTAATGGAAGAGGAAAAAAACTCTGTCACAAATGTTTATTACAATAGGGATTAAAAACACAAAACAAATAGCACCCATTTCAGCATGTGTCCGTAGATGGGTTTTAATCTATTTTCCACGGGAGACAAGCAAGGGGAGACAGCCGCTCTGATTTTAAACAGCATAATCAACCATTCAGGACATACAGATGACATCACTGAGAACAAGACAATGCCATCACTGATATGAGGGATTTCACTTACTTTTGAAGAGACCAGGGACCAGCTTGTAGACAATGTCTTGTAGGGTTTTGTCAGACCTTGAAGAGAGTTTTCATACTCAGTCATATTGACCCAGAACTCATTGCATGCTATGAGGTTTTAATAAATTGAAAGATGTCGAGAAAGTAGCCTACCAAAGTTAATGGAAATAGACCAATCCTTTTGATGACATCTAACTGCATTGGGTGGATAATAGCAACAAACAGCAGAAATGTGACAAAACAATGTACGGCTAAATATAAAAATGTTTTTCCCAAGAAACAAAGTGATGCATTACCTTATATTGAGCAGAGGTTTGGTTTTGTGTACTGGCACATCACAGATGGGACAATACTTGCTGGTCTCCAGATAGCGTACAATGCACATCTTGCAGACTGAAACACAAGTTTAAAAAACAGATGGATTCATTTATCAGTGGTTAACACTCTGTTACACTAACACACTACAGTTCAAATATGGTATGAATAATGGTATGAATAATGGTATGAATAATGCAACTGACACTTAGGATCTCAGATTGAAGAGTTGTTCAGTGCCACACACATTTTTTAATTTTTTAGATTTGTACTTTGTTGCATCTAGTGAATCTGACATGAATAGTACAGAACCAATGCATTCATGAGAAGAGAAAGTAAGAGTGAAATATAAATACTAATAAACTATAGTGTGAATTTACAACCATCATTTCATGACTGGTCTAATTCCCGTGTCTGTATTCAGCCTGTGTCACTCACATGAATGAAGACATTCTATAATTGTGGTGGCATCGATAAAGTATCCACCGCACAGCACACACATGAGGTGGGGGTTCAGCTCAGTTATCTTAATTCTGGTCGTTCGATGCATCGTCATGGAAGGAAGAGACCTGCGAGGGAGAGGAAGAGTCACAATCTAATAGGAACGGGTATCCTATATCTATAATAAAGATTTTATAAATTGAGGATACTTTTTTTTTTAACAGACGGCAACAATAAATGCCTATCGATCGGGTCTGCAGTTCTTTCACAGCTTGATCAAGCGGTCGTTCATTAAACCATTTGGAAGGATGTTTTGTTGTTCTACTGGTAGAAAAACACCATACGTTATGCTAATAGTAGCCTATAATAAACTGGGAAGAGGTTGGGCGTTTTTGAGACGCTGACCTAGAGCTTGATTGATAGGTAGCAATTGGTGGGAGTCGATCCGTGTGGATTTGTTGAGGGCACTGCGTTATCATAAATCCATCCTTTAATTGGGATTGTTCATATATATACTGTACATCCCAGCGCTCCTCTATAGATAGATATGGGAGAACTGCGGTCCTCGCTCAACGGATCTCATATAATCCTACACACGAAGAAACGCTATATAGACTCACGTAGCCAACCTAAACCAGCTCGTCTATTCTAACGATTCCGTATAGAAGAGCCAAAGCACAGGGGTTCTAACGTTCTATTAGCCTATTGGAACCCGATGATAATGGACAACATCATTCAGGCCAGTTGCAATATTGAATACGATATTCTTCAATGAATCCTTTAACCTTTGAGGATGCGGCAGACCGTAATTCACTCCGTGTCAGGTGTAACCACACATGGAAATTCTTACCGTTTCTATGGCAACTTAGGTTGCACTACTTGGCATCTTGCCAGTGACCAATACCGAGAGACTTGCTTTCGCTCGGAGACCGATCACCGCTCGCGTTGATGCTAATGTGACGACGAATAATAGGCTATGAAAATAAATATCAGTCCTTCCCTCGCGAAGCGAGTACAGTCAGTCCCCACACCATGGCTGCCATTTTGTAAAGAACGCCTCGCTAGAATATATTAGTGCGATTCCCGACAACAATTTCCACACCGACGCAAGTTACATTCGGTTCCTAATTCCTGGTAGCCAATCGTATCCCCATGCCTTACGCATTAGTTTGGATAAACATATTTTCCGTTGCTTGTGCCGTTTCCGTGTGCATCCTGCAGTCTGCCTGGGCGCGCGGCACAGTGCAATAACAACATGGCTCGACCTTAAGATTACATTGACCAAGTATTTTCTCTGCCCGTATGAAGTTGAAGCCCCAGAGAAACCTCGCCACTGATCAGCCAACACAACATGGATCACGAATTAAGTGCCATATAACGGCCAGATTCAAAAAGCCAGCAGGTAACGTCAATGTAGTGTAGGAACAGGTTTCGAAAAC
This sequence comes from Oncorhynchus tshawytscha, assembly GCF_018296145.1. Lineage (NCBI taxonomy): Eukaryota > Metazoa > Chordata > Actinopteri > Salmoniformes > Salmonidae > Oncorhynchus > Oncorhynchus tshawytscha. The sequence goes on along the minus strand of NC_056457.1, from coordinate 25,900,873 downwards.
ACTGTCTGGAGGGAGGGACATTTTTAAATAAGTTCCACAATATTTTTTGTATACATTTTTGGGGGGCGTTAATAGGCTACTAGCTTTTTTTCTGCAACATGGTGACTGCGGTGCCAACTTAACGACTATGGGTCTGCGTCCGTCTGAGCCTTCAGTCAAAACATGGGGGAAATTGACTGATTCTGTGTGGCAGAAGCTTTTGGCTTCCTGGCACAAGGAATAAAACTCACGAACAAACAAGAAACATAGTCACATGGGCACTGCTGGTCATGCGTAACAGCACGCTCGCGCTATATAAATTGGAACGATTCTGCGTGTATGGTGAAAGAAAAACTACCGGGCTCGTCATTTTATAAGGATGCAACTTATGTCAAATAGATTGAGAAAAATAGATGAATAAAAATACCGATATGGACTCCACTGGTGTGGAATACCCCAGCTCTTCCTGACATTAAAAACATATATTTGAATGAAACGCAGTGAAGGATCCCGCATTGGCATCACAGTGGCTGTCATTACAGTGGCTGTCACGCATCGTGTGTAACGCAAACAGCCTGTTACGCCATCAATCGATTAACTAGCTGATGTTTGCACAACTGGCACTGGTCATAGCAGAGCCTTTGTAAAGTAAATGTTGCCACGCAGTAACATGCATATTGTAACTTCCTCTGCAAGCATCACTATGGAACAACACATGTATATATTACCCAGGACACAACTCTAAAACATCAATAAAGCACTAGAGGAAAAAGTATCCTAAAAATGTATTTCCAGATACATTTTAGTTGAGACTCATAAAACAGCGGTATTATCAATAACAATGTTGGTAAGATTGGATCCCAATTGCATTCTAGCGTACTGTACTCTAGCACATTGAGTCATGCATGAACTGTGTGTTGCATGGCGCAACTCTGGATTTCTCTCTAGGTATAAAAGAAATGGCTGAAAATGGTATGTAGGACAGGCAGGTTTTTGTCTCCCCCCCAAAAAGAAGTAAGGAAAAGTGGAGCATCAACCATGTATAATCTAAACACAATATACACTATTTCTTCTCTGGTAATACAATATGAATACAGATAATACAGTATAGCACCTATCTCCTCGTCCTCGAGTGCTGACTGTTTTTGGTCTATATATAATACCCTGCACCATTCTCGACATTTTTTGGATGGAACCCTAATCTATATTCATCAGCAGCTGGATTTGCGTCACCATTTTCGGATATTAATTTCGCTATGGGAAAGACGAGGCCTCACTTTATAGAATTGATCAATAAGTCAACTTTGAAATCTCTTTTTTTTTGCCTGGGCGTCAAAGTTGTACTTCAACAAGTATCACAAACAGAAACATTGTATCAACATAAATCAAGCCACAACAACAGTATACAAGCACCGACGTTGGCAACCTCACTCCCACATAAATCCTCTATTGGTAGGTTGTCAACTGTCAAACAACGTTAGGATATATATATTCAGTACCAAACAGCACCTTTCCACATGACAGATCATCTCCCACTCAGCATGTGCAGGTTGATAACCTGATCATAACTATGTTATTACGAAGCAAGGCATACACGTAGCAGACGCCATTGATCCATGCAAACACATAGTGTATCAAACCAATCCAGCAAGAGAATGTTCTAGCACTGTGTAAAACGTTCTTAGTCTGACATGTCTGATCTTTGCAGGGTTAATTTATTATTCACGTTCCCACTTTATAAAACATGTTATGCTCTACTGTGAGTTAACATAAAGCGTCCAGAGTGTTGGTTTCAACAGAGGAAAAAACAAACATCCGCTAAACTCATGTTGGCTGATGAAGGCCTAATACAACATCAAGGAGGCTACGGCTGGTAAAACTCAATAGTAAATAGGCCTATCTGAATTTTACAGATCATTTCAAGATGGTAAGCTACTTGACAAGACCCTTGTACTCAAACAATCAATGGACTTTTGTAGCCAACGTAAGAAAAATCCAAAAATTGGTTTCATGCATGATTCATGTGCGTCAACATCGTTAGTCACTCAGCTTGCGTGTGTACGTTCAAATCCATATTTTACAACTGTTGGTGACGATATTTTCATTAATAATTGAAATTGTTTACCCTCCACCATATAGGCTACTGAGGACCCGTTCACCAAGAGGGGAGTTAAGTTAATAAAAACAACAATTGGCGACGTGGGCGTAATGCAACCACACTGATCTGTCCCCAACATCCAAAGGATCCTATTTCTATAAAATGGGGACAGTATATGGAACCAAACCAACCAGGAGAACCATTGAACCGTGTGCTGCCGTAAACACCTCACCCATCTCCGTCCTGTTCGATTGAGATCACAGACTTTGTGGAAATCTAACAAATGTCACATAAACACTCTCCGTGAACACGCATAACAGATCATTACATGAAATACTACGTCATGTGGCGCGCTGGTTTATTGAACACAAAACCAAGACATACACGTGAAGGGAACCAAATTTAAAAAGCAGTGCCAGGACAGAGCTCCACGTCCGTGTGCGCGAGACACCGTGAAAGCCTCACATCCACCACCTCCTGGAACCCCATTTAAACCCGCAGAAAAACACAATTAAACGCCAAAAACACACTCGTTATTCGTCCGTTGGTAAGAATATATATCGAATAATACATACCTAGAGACTCGGCTGGCGATCTGCGAGACTGGAGACGGAGAGACAATGAAAGTTAGGAGGCGATCAGCAGTAAATTAATTCGAGCTCAGCCGCCATCTTGAAACGAACGAGCTGCAGACGCTGTCAATTGCGGAGAGTGCAAGGCAACCCCGGGCTCATTTCAGATGCGTAAAATTCGTATTTTTCTCCTGCTGTGCACTTTAGGTGCGTAAAGTGTCCTCCGTTGTCGAAGATTTCAGACTTTTGGCTGTGCGTTCCGAATGGTGTGTTTGCGTTCCTGATTACTTTGCCTCCAAAATCGGCTCTTTGAAAAATGCAGCAGTGTGGCTCCGTAGAAACTGACACCGTCCCCAAAATGGCTTGTAGTTCGACCGCCCCGCTCTGGTCACGTGCTATCATTCCTTAAGGGTGGCCTGGAAATTTGTGTCGGTGTATTCGGAAGGCTCGCCAATTCTTGATGCTTTGGAAAATGACACAAATAATATCTAGGTTATCCAAAGCCCATCATGTTGACTGATTGGGTCATTTACTTTGAACGTTTTAGTGGCACTTAAAGCGACAACATAATACAGCACCGATGTTTTCTAAACAATAGCCAGCGTGCGTTTTTCCAACTCCCGTTTCTATTCTGTGCCTCCCCCATGTCTATTTCCAAAAGAATGAGCTTGGCAAAATGCGTCTTTGTCATAAATGCTTTGGATACCTTTGCCAACATACCATACCAGAGCCGATGGAAATCTTTAGCTACGGTGTTTATATTCCATAACCGATGACCCCATAGCGTACTAATTTAGGATCGACCTGAAAAGAGGGGCATCTTCCAATGTTTAAGAATTAAGTATTGTAGGCTACAATAGCTCGGCTATAGGACGAGGCTCTGAACCATAAACTGTAGACTGTGCAGTTCGCTTTGGCGAGCCATTATGACTGCCACAGTGCATTGACACCAGTTTATAAACTAGATATGTAACGACATCCTCACCATTGACACGAGGTTCTCTCCAATTTGGATTATTTGTTTGATACAAATACCTGTCGCCTTCAGCTCTCGTCGTCATGTGGCACAAATCCTCCTTTGGCAAAGTCTCTTTCCAAAATACCTACAAGCTCATATCAGGCAGAAAGTGTTCTCTACATAGACTACATATCTAGAGATGATATGAAGGATGTGCCTTGGACTATATAACCTACTTTAATATAATTTGGCTCCTCTCCTCTTCAGCCTGCAAGTTCCCAGAAAAAAAACATGCATTTCATTGAACGTATTTATTGATAACAATACATCTTTGCAGAACGGACAACCAACAGTATATATACACTTACGAAAGAAATTAGTATAAAATACAATGCGGACACAAATAATATCAACACCGCTTGAAATCGCTGAACTTCATTGCTTTGAGAAGAGTGGAGCAGATGAGAAGAGGGGTCACGTGAGAAACCGGATTCCACAGTTCTTGCAGGGCGCTTCGAGCACAACGCAAGTTTACAACTGCGTAGCCTTCTCGAGACTCTTGGCAGCGTCTTTCATCTTTCCCACCAAATCCTGAAAACAAAGTCACAGTCAGTCCTCTACAAAACAGTGAACGAGGGAGAGTTTGAATCACAAACCATTCCATGGTTTCCCTCGCTGACTGCAGAAACTATGTTGAATATAAATAATAACCTTGCCTCAGTCACTCCATGTAAATCAGATTACCAAGAAATGTTCTGCTAAAACCTGGAAGGATGGGAGTCGATTCCTTTTCAATTTATTATAGCAATGTTCGTCAACTAAAAAGGAATGCAACCGTTCAGGTTCACCTTACCCAAAAGGGTCAAAACAGTGTTCCGAACACATGAACAAACTCCCTATCTCTTGGCACAAAGTAAACTCTTCAAAATACACGATGGGGCTGTTTCAATGCAATTAACTGGATAGAAGGATAGAAGCTTCAGCTGCATGGTTAAAATGTAGTGAAGAAGCCAACGCATGAGATGTTGACATGTTGAAGCAGACAACCTCAGGTCGCAGTGAAGACATTGAAAATATAAGGGATTTAGCTGACATCGAACTCAATTAAGCAAAAGTTTAAAGAACATGCCGCAATTGAGACTTTTTGTTTTAGGATAAGAATAGGTTTAGGCTAAACTTTTAATTCCTGAGACTACTGCATGCCCGGTCAAAAAAGCTGAACCGCCGAGTCTTTCCATCAATATCCACACAGAAAATGGATGATTTGGCAACCGAAAATTTGAGATATTACTGAAAAATGTGAATTAAAATCACCATTGTTCTTCTGTTAAATGGATGCATATTTAGAATAAATTGGAGGGGGAAAAAAAGGTCAAACCCGATGGATCGAACCGTCTCCAGAACAATATTGAAATTAGATTACTGCACATGGACTAAAATACAGCTATTTTGTAGGATAGGATTTACATCTCTGCTAAATCTAGTAGATACACCCATCTAGATACACATTGTTGAAAGACATCTTATTCAAGAAAAAGTGTAATAATCATTTTAATTGCAGGCTGCAAACGAAACGTTTTTTTTTTCTCCGTGTGGTTGTCTTTGTGCTCCTTCACGTGGACCTAAACGCTCATGATATAGGCCTACAGATCTGTAAAGGAGCCGAATGCTGAATTGGAAAATACAGTTTTGTCTATTCAAATCAATAGCACATTCAGAATTGTATGTCAAACACTATCACAGCCTTTCTGTGAAATGACCTTATCCAACTAATGGATCGACCCACATTCCATATAGGCTGCAACAACACATTAGCTACCTGAAGTTGCTCCATCGTGCAGCTAAAATGTAGATCTTCTGACGATCCTCCGTTGTTGGCATTCTGTAAAAGTATAGGCTAACATCGGTTATGATGACACGTTTAAATACCAAACCGTTTTAGATCATTGGGTTCTGGAAAGGAACATACCTCAACGTTTAATGAAATCAGATAGGACGGCTCGTTGACCTTATGCACATGCCCGTTCTGTCATGGAAACAAAGTTGGAGCTATATATATATATATAACAAACACATTTGTATCCTCATATATATATATATATATCTCTATCGAGTCACTATATGATTTAGAAACCATAATTATCTGATCGTATTGCCGTTTATCACCAACCAATACCTTGATACAGTACTCCAGGCGCCAGGACACGTCATTGATATGAGGTGGGCATCTCCCTAAACTAAAACGATAACCAAAATACTGAATTAGGCTACCAGATACATATAGTATTAAAATATTATATTCACAAGGCAAAGAGCATGCATTCATGATCCCATGAATAGAGATGTATCTATAGGCTGTTCAATGGTAGCCTTATTAAATGAAACATGTTTTTGTTTATTTAAACCAGAGTCATTCCAAGTGTTAGTGATATTACGTGTAAAAATCAAAAACGTCTAATCACTGCTTGAGCCCTATGGGGAACAGGCCCAGAGAAACAGTTTTCAGATTTCTGAAGTTTGTTTGTCAGGATGAAGACAAAGGGGCCACTCGTTTTGATTAATTACAGCGTAAAAGCAGCGTATATCAATGCGCTACAAACAAACGGTCCTCGTAAAATAACTGCACTTTCTCCAAGGAAAATAAACCGATTCAAAGTATTTGTTTGAACCAAAATGTCACGTCACATTTGCATGGCAATTCAACAATCTTAAACGATCAAGAGATCATGCAAAAATATAAGTCACAAATAAATGTGAACTGATTTAGGCTAGTTCCATAGCTTAGTTTGCTGCTCTCTAGGAAAGTGAAGCATAAAAATATTGAAGCGATATGGTCAATGTGCTGACAGCTCAGTAGCTATAAACTTTTATTTTTAATTGAGCTAAAAATTGTGTAAAATAATCACATTAATTGCAACGTTGCTAATCAAGCTTATTCAGTTTACTCATCTGGGTTTCTGAAAATGAAGAATATATATTTTCTGATGTCACAGTGTCACTTGTAACTGTTCAATACATTTGAAATAAACCCCAAAACTTCTATGACTCAAACATTAAACAAACACATTTGTATCCAATGAAAACCTCTATATGGTTTTAATGTCCACTCCTCTATTTTAGGCTGTACATGATGTTTCAATGGGGATGGGAATGTGTACTGGGCAAAATATATAATATTACTGGAAAATGTCAATGGAAGAGATCAATACCATTTGTAGGACTACAGGGGTGTTAATGAAGTGTAAACTGCATCATCACTAAAGTGATGTCATGTCACTAAAGTGATGTCACTAAAGTGATGTCATGTCATGTCACTAAAGTGATGTCATGTCACTAAAGTGATGTCATGTCACTAAAGTGATGTCATGTCACTAAAGTGATGTTCCATGAGCCATATGAGCCACATGAGCCAAACAGAACACAAATCCAACTCTGATAAAGTATTTTCTATACCACTGTGTCTGCATTGCTGAGATGTGTTAGAATGTGGGCCCACAGTGAACAAACGTATCTGTACTGTGGTGACCCAGAAGTATTTTTGTACAAACAGACAATATAGTACTTTATTTTTAAATATATATATTTTTAAATCAAGTAGATTTGTCCACTCAAAGCTTCAGCCGCAATAATTCCAGTCATCAATTGTTATGGCATTTCAAATTGGCCTAGAGGAAATACAGACATAATCTCACCTTGACAATAGAGTTTCCAGATCACTTCTACATTTCTGGAGAACACATTAAAAAAAGACAGTTTGGGGTTGAGATCTGGAATGGATTTAAAATGAACTTCTTTGCAATGAGAAGGTATTAACATGCTATTAACATAAGTTAGTTATCACCTGGTACGTAGTGTAGAAAACTTCTGTTCTTTCCGCATCAAAACCAACATCCTCCAGGCACGCACTGCAATGACAAAATCAGCTCCATTTTTTATCAATACAGTAATCATAATTAACTCACACTGTCTTTTTCCTGATCAAGACCAACTGATTTGATTTGTAGGCGGTGAAGTGGAATAATCTCAATGGCAGAGTGCTCCACATTTTGTCATCTTATCAAGCCAAAGGCAAGCCCTCAACATTGTGTGGACAGTAAAATATGGTCTAGGTCTATTCTCCTCCAACATTGTCCCCAGGCTCTGGGGGAACGTCAAGATTAATTATTCACCAACTTCAGAGAGGTCAACCTCCATTTGCAATAATATAACAGGACAGACCAAGCGTTACCTTATAGTGGATTTGTCAGCATTTTGTTTGACCCCCTCCAGTATGCAGGTCGTGGCAGCAGTATGACAATGTTTCAGCAACTTCTGGTCAAGACGTTTAAATTCAGGCTGATCTATGATCAGAGAAAATCAATTACCAGTTATACATCACATCTATAATAACTGTATCCTAATCTCTCCGAACTGTTGTATCGTTTTATAGTGAGCCTAATCATCTTTAGAGTGTATATTCTCCAGTTCCAGTAACCTAAACTTAACCAAAAGGGATAAAATTGGTCATGCAAATTAACAACATGCAACATTCTGTAGTGCGCGCACACACACACACACACACACACACACACACACACACACACACACACACACACACACACACACACTAAATTCTATAGCACAATTAATTCACTCTTTTCGGCTACAACTAGAAACATACAACTTCATAAAAATCTAAAATGTCGTAATTGGGAGCAATGCCATTTGCAAGTTTTTGGTTCCAGATTGCTTCCTAAAATCATCATTTTAGAACGGTAGCCAAGCCTGCACCCTCACTAGCCTTATCAGTAGGCCTATTGTCACATTTCCTGGCCATAACTAGCTACAAAGTATCCGATTACGCTACCACTTAAAGCATGAAGGATACGAACACTGCTACATTCGATACGTTTCAGATCGATGGGTGTTACACTGTATCGTACATTCCAAGACTGAGATTTTCCGATAAAGCTAGCTTTCAAGCTGATGATGCTAGCCTTCAAATCAACCTGGGAATAAACCGGAAGCTCTGGAAGCAGCAGAAACAAACGGCGACACGAAAAAGGGAAGGCAGAGCGGTCTTACCGAGAACACTACGATCTGCATGGGCTGATAGCAAACTGCGAAAAGCCACTTCTATGAACACTGAGAAGGTTTTCATGTCGAAAAACGTCGCGTCTGCTAGAGACTGCAGCCCTTTCTGCACGGACTCAGACAACTCCATTTTGAGAGAGGAATGACCCACGACACCGGATCACGTGACGCGATCAGCTGACACTGCATGCAGAACGGATAAAATAAGACAGTCACACGGCGTTCATTCACTGCTTGTACAGAAGTGAAAACATCTATAGTTTCACAACGTATTTACGTTTCATTTAGGCTACAGTAGTCCTATCTTTCATCCAGGAAAAATATATTGGCATAGTTTATTCTCGAGTAGGTCTAAATCATGATTGACCATGTGAGGCTACAGGACAGAGCACTACATCTTTTGTTGCCCCATTTCCAAAGGTCTTTTCGAGGTGGTGAACTGATAGACGTGACGTCATTGCACTCAGAAGAAGTTGGAGGGTAAACCTAACGAAGTAATCTTATGTTTACGTTAGTCCCAGGCTTACTTTAGTCCTAGGCTTACTTTAGTCCTAGGCTTACTTTAGTCCTAGGCTTACTTTAGTCCCAGGCTTACTTTAGTCCCAGGCTTACTTTAGTCCTAGGCTTACTTCAGTCCTAGGCTTACTTTAGTCCTAGGCTTACTTTTACTTTGGTCTGGACCTTATAGCCCATTTCTCAAGACAGGGCATATTATTTCCCTTCAATGAAAATCAGTTTTTCAACCCTGAGGAAGGCCCATCATGTTTGGACTAATTAGGCCTACTATCTGAATAGATCATGAAAGAGACAGTTGCATTGAGGGCTAAGTTTGGTAGTAAAACAATATTCCAAACCTTTTCCCAAAGACAACATAATATTCAGAACCTTGTCCCAAAGACAACATGATATTCAGAACCTTTTCCCAAAGACAACATAATATTCAGAACCTTGTCCCAAAGACCACATAATATTCAGAACCTTGTCCCAAAGACAACATAATATTCAGAACCTTTTCCCAAAGACAACATAATATTCCAAACCTTTTCCCAAAGACAACATAATATTCAGAACCTTTTCCCAAAGACAACATAACAATATTCAGAACCTTGTCCCGAAGACAACATAACAATATTCAGAACCTTGTCCCGAAGACAACATAACAATATTCAGAACCTTGTCCCGAAGACAACATAACAATATTCAGAACCTTGTCCCAAAGACAACATAACATTATTCAGAACCTTGACCCAAAGACAACATAACAATATTCAGAACCTTGTCCCAAAGACAACATAACAATATTCAGAACCTTGTCCCAAAGACAACATAACAATATTCAGAACCTTGTCCCAAAGACAACACAACAATATTCAGATACTTGTCCCAAAGACAACATAACAATATTCAGAACCTTGTCCCAAAGACAACATAACAATATTCAGAACCTTGTCCCAAAGACAACACAACAATATTCAGATACTTGTCCCAAAGACAACATAACAATATTCAGAACCTTGTCCCAAAGACAACATAACAATATTCAGAACCTTGTCCCAAAGACAACATAACAATATTCAGAACCTTGTCCCAAAGACAATATAACAATATTCAGAACCTTGTCCCAAAGACAACATAACAATATTCAGAACCTTGTCCCAAACACAACATATTGTATTGACCTTAACCCAACACCTACGACCTCATCAAGAGGTTCGGACCTATCCTCAGAAGTAGGATGCCAGCCGCGGGGCCATCAGAGAGTCTGAGAGATGTGGGGACATGCTCTCCAGAAGGAAGGGGGTAATGTAGCAACCTTAACCCAACATCTAGCGATGTCTACCTCATCAAGAGGTTCGGACCTCTTGACATAACGGTTAAGGTGTTGGCTTGACAGTTGCTAGATCCGGGTTGGAGACCCAGTCTCCTGTACGATAAACCAAGTTAGTTTGCAATGCGTGCATCTACAGGAGAAAGACAACCTGGTAAAGGTCAAAGATCATGACCTCTCATCTGGCTGGCTCTCATGGGTCATCCCAGACAGTTCAAGGGCTCCCAACTTTTTTCTTCATTATATTTGCCAATATCCAAATGTCAGCTAAACATTGAATATTGCAAATTGCTTTTTTTGTTCTTTATGACAATATAACCGATTGCTATGAGAAATTGCTTTGTTTTATTTTTAACTCAGTAACAACCGGTTAACCCTTTTATTTTTTGTCTCTGGAGGCTAGTCACACATCTCAGAAAAAAAACAGTTTTTGACACTGGACATCTTTCGTTACTTTTTTACTTTGTCATCTAGCTGGCTTCCGTCCGGCGCCTTATGCTCTTTCTAACTAGCCCACTTTTGTCCGTGGGATTCCGCTAACCATTAATCATCCGCGAGTTCATAGATAAATCTAAATTTGTCCCGACAGTCAATAGCCGAGGGTCAATAATAGAATATGCATAAATCTGCATTATAACCACTGACTGTCATTTGATGCCAAACCGATTTCCAATGATTAGAAACAGCCAGAATAACATAGCCTATAGCCCAAAAATGTTGTTGGGTGTAGGCTATGCTGTCCACACCCAAACAGCGACGATTTCAAAACAATCCATTCATATCCTTTACTTGATATATGACTTTCAGCTGTTAGCTGTTCGGTGACATCTTGCCTGATAGTTTCACTGATAATTCCCCAAACGGGAGAGGCCTTTATAGCCTATTCTAATTGTCCTATTTCTGGACAAACCATAATCGATTGGATTTATATATCAAGGTAAGCATGAAGTCTTAATATCAAACTCGAAAGCTTCTGTTTAGAAACTGTTGTTAAAAAGTTCATCAATTTCAAATGTTCCTTCAAATCATTATTGTAATTTAACGATGAAATGTGTTTTGTCTAAATCTGAATGTATCATAACCAGATGTCAGCCCATGCGAGGATACAAAAACGCATGGATGCCAACTGCCAAACTTAGTCTGGTTTTAAAAAAGTAGAGCTTTCCAAAACATGATGTTAGTATTTTTCTGTAATAATCGTGGATGTATAACGAAGCTCTTGAATATATTTACTCTAACCGTTTTACTCAGGAAACAAACATAAGGCTTTGGACAGGCCTGCCTCACTCAACATGTCTGGAACAGAGAAAGAGATCTTGGTGTTTGGCCATATTGCATTTATCAAGATATTTTACATTAGTTTAAATAAAATATTATATAAAATGTTTTTCTCACGTCAATGAGTTATACTCATCTCGTCGCCTCCATGGATTCAGTATTTTGTAGATGGTTTCTTACGCATTAATTCTTCAACTAAAAAATAAGAATCCTATGGGGGGGGTCACCGAATATTTTAGTTGAATGACTCACATTATGCCAAATAAAAATAGCCTGTACACTGCGGGTCCGCATATTACAAACTCAACGACATGTACAAAATAAAATAGATATAGTTGTACAAGCAGGCGTTAAAAAAATAAAAAACGGAAGTGTCAACTAGTGGAAACGTGCAAGGGGCCGGCCCTACGAGGGTAAATATTTTATTTCCTTAGCTCAATTTTAGTTTTCAAATACGTATTGTTTTATTTTTTATTATGACGTATAGCAAATTGTAAGTATAATACCAGAGCCAGTGACGCTTAAAAGCCTGAAATAATATGAGACTGTGTCGGTTTTGTCAATAACTGCAGAGCACGGACGCAGATTAAACAGATACATCTGGGTCTGAAATGTCTCTAAACAGGACTAGTCTAAGCAGCCTGAGTAAATAGGTGAATAAATTAAAATAAATTGCATTTCAATTAGACCTCTAATCCAAATACATGCCATGTGACTGAATCAACTCAAAACTTGTTCATTGCAGATTGGACTAGATATGGTCTTGGACTACTTTCACCAAAGGATCCTTAGAGTTGATTAAAAGTATAGGCCTACATTTCAATCTTAGTCACCCATGTGAATTGACATGTGACATTGGTGGATGGCTTTACAATAAATCAAATATGATTTATTTATATTCATATAAATTGCCTTTAATTACGACCTACACATAAGGATGTGTCAATGAACTGTTAATGATCAAATTGATTAATTGTGTCTTTATGTGAATATCTTATAATTGTTAATTGAGTTTTGGATTAATGTGAAAAGTTTTGATGGGAGAATTCCTCTTGTTATTTTCTGTTTTAAATGTGTTACTGAAGGACCACAGATGCCCTTATCATTCAAAGGTAACTATACAGTATGAGCTCACGTCGAAGAATCAGTGACAGTGAGCCTTTGTATTTTATTTTTGTAAATGTCTTCTGAAAAATGAAAACGCTGTCCAACGACATACTATTATGAGGTTGCAGGCCAGGCCAATTAAACATCAAGCAGGCCTATTAATGCCACGTGATTGTTAGAAAGAACAGAGATTTGTAACAAAGAACATATCATCAAAAAGTGATTTTTGTTGAGAAAACACTGTTAATAAGATATACTTGTTCAACAATGAGACAGATTCAAAGCTCTAATTTCTGAGTGCACTGCGCATTCTGTGAGGCGCGAGGAAACAGACAGAGAGAGAGGGGGCTAAATGACTTCTATGCACGCTTCGAGGCAAGCAACACTGAAGCATGTATGAGAGCACCAGCTGTTCCGGACGACTGTGTGATCACGCTCTCCGTAGCCGATGTGAGTAAGAACTTTAAACAGGTCAACATTCACCAGGTCACGGCCAGACGGATTACCAGGACGTGTACCCAGAGCATGCACTGACCAACTGGCAAGTGTCTTGCAAGTGTCTAATACCAACAACTGGCAAATGTCTAATACCAACATGTTTCAAGCAGACCACCATAGTCCCTGTCCCCAAGAACACCAAGGTAACCTGCCTAAATGACTACGGACCTGTAGCACTCACATCTGTAGCCATGAAGTGCTTTGAAAGGCTGTTTATCGCTCACATGAACACCATCATCCCAGAAACCCTAGACCCACTCCAATTTGCATATCGCCCCAACAGATGACACAATCTCTATTGCACTCCACACTGCCCTTTCCCACCTGGACAAAAGGAACACCTACATGATAATGCTATTAATTTATTACAGCTCAGTGTTCAACACCATAGTACCCTCAAAGCTCATCACTAAGCTAAGGACCCTGGGACCAAACACCTCCCTCTGCAACTGGACTTCCTGACGGGCCGCCCCCAGGTGGTGAGGGTAGGTAACAACACATCTGCCGCGCTGATCCTCAACACGGGGGCCCCTCAGAGGTGTGTGCTCAGTCCCCTACTGTACTCCCTGTTCACCCATGACTACGTGACCAAGCATGACTCCAACACCATCATTAAGTTTGCCGACAACACAACAGTGGTAGGCCTGATCACCGACAACGATGAGACAGCCTATAGCAGGGGTGTCAAACTCAAATACCCAGTGGGCCAAAATGTAAAACCTGAACAAAGTCACGGGCCAACATTGAACAAATTAACCTTTTAATATGGACCCAAACAAGTTTTGCTTTAACATTGAATATGGAACAAGCATCGCTTATTACCATACAATATATAATTTAATAGTGGAGACATGCAAAATCGAATTTCAAATGAAAAAACACATCAATGGCATTCATTTATTAAATAAATAAAATTTAAATAAAAATTGTATGCCTCTTTTCTATTTGCAGCCTTCTGATTTAAATACCAAAATAAACTTTTTCCACTGGCTAATAATTTTACAAATAAAATGATAATAAATCAATCAACCATTCAAGCCCATGCCTTGTAGCAAGAAAAAGTGCATAAAGAAAACGTTGATTATTGCACACTGGTCTAATCTGATGTGCCCAAGCCAGATACCTGGCATCTCTTCTTGGATGCTAGTTCATCAATGTCTGGGCTCAAGCTCTGAGCTGAAGAAATCCTCAGTATCGAGCGAAGATGTTCATCAGTCAGACGTCTCCTGTGAGTTGTTTTGGTCATCTTCATCG
>NC_056457.1:25868728-25883728 GCF_018296145.1 Oncorhynchus tshawytscha | reverse complement strand
GTTCATTTAATTTAGTGGGACATTTAGATGGATGATTAATCCTGTTAAATGACGCACTCATCTTATCATATCTGATGAAAAAATGCCCTGAGAGAGAGAGGGTGAGAGAGAGAAACATGTAGGCCTAAACATATGCTTCCTGAAGCCAATAAAGCCCTTTGAATTGAGAGATAGAGAGAAAGAGAGAGAGAATTGAATTGAGTCAGAGGGAGAGAGAGAGCCTTTGAATTGAATTGAAATTGAATTGAGAGAGAGAGAGAGAGAGAGAGAGAAGAGAAGAGAGAGAGAGAGAGAGAGAGATCTATAATGGTAATTACTGTTTCCTCGTTAAGTATCTCATTAGCATATCTGGGCAGTAGGTCTAATTAAATTATGTGCATTACACCAGAAGCCTAATAAGAAAAGGTGCTTCCGGTTCCATTGTTCTGGTGAAAAGCACGAAGAGACTGGTGGGATGTGACAAGGGATGTGCACGGCTGAATCCTACATTCTTTCAAATATGCCTAGTCGATTTGTATGTTTTTCATTACAGTAGCCAGTAGGCTAATATTTCTGTAAATACTCGTTTACAGTCGGGTGTAGAACAAAGAACTCGCATCCACGCACAACGCACCTACACACACAGTGGCCGCTGGGTGGCAGTGGTGTGGTTTGAGTGAGGAGCGCGAGCTAGCCACCACTCCACCTCGCCCCTCTCTCTTCAGTTTATATAGAGAATCAATGGAGGGGAACAAAGAGCGGAGAGAGGAGGGGGGAGCAGGGACTGGACCGACAGGAATTTGAATATGTTTCCAGAATTCTCATCATTCACCGACACAAAATGCCCACCACACTCTCCAAGGCAGTCATTCCCACAACGGGTACATTGCCAGTAGGCCTGTATAGTACAAGGCTGGATCAAGGACTTTGACAGGACAGCTTTCAATGATTAGACCTATCATACATTACTGATATTCTACAACCACATATTTAGAATATCATAACTAGAATTCACAAAACCATGAAATCCCCTTAGGGTATGAATGAGTAAATGAGGAACCCATTTCGTTAGCATGTGACTGTGCATAGACAACAACTGTACAACAACAGCAACAACAACAACTAAACGGTATTTGGTGTTTACGGTGTAGCCTTGGTCAAGGAGGAGCGAGCAGGGGGCACTGGCCTGGTCATAGGCATGCAGAGGAAAGCCATAGGTGCAGCGCAGAATATATTTCATCAGAATTAGAATGCATCAACCTAAATATTATAGCAGAGCATGCAATGTTTGACGTGTGGTACTTAATGTAGGCTTAATGATGTATTTGTTTAAAGTAATGACTACATTATTATAATGATTAGGATGATTTTGTATTGTTATTTATTATTATTATTATTATTGAGTAGGCCTATTGTCATTATATCAAGTTATTGATATGCTATTGTTATAACGGCCTATTATTGTTTTATTGTTAGGCTTTTATTTATCTGATTTATTTAATTATTGTTGTTTTATTATTAGGGTTTTGTTTATCTGATTTATTTAATTATGTAATGATGACATTACATCGGTTATTTAATTTTGCTACAGAATAAAACTTGTTTTTCTCCCTTCTCTTTTCCGCAGTGGTTTTTCCTCTCTCAATCTAACCGGGGAAAAGCAGCTCTCTTCCCGGCTCTAGCAACTTGCAGCAGCCGCCTTTGCACGCACAGATCTCGGTGTGAAATCTGGCCTGCTTTCCCGGCCTGCGGGACTTTCCACTGTGTAATAAATACCCGCGAGTGATATATGTCAAGATTGCAGGAATACGTTTAGTTGCCTACAGGTTCCTAGACTTAAAACATATCCCACCGCCATACTTTCTCCATTCACAGAATGGACATATCCCTCCGCCATACTTTCTCCATTCACAGACGCACTGCACGTTGTCATCATTTCTGTCGCACGTGCCTCAGGCTCTCGACGGTGCACACGGGGCTTCATGGGCCGCTCGGACAGATGGACTAACATGTAGGGCTACTCTCCTATTTCCGTTTTCCCAACACTATTTCTGGTAATTTGGTCCGTCTGTTTACATTTAGACTCTGTGCTTTTCTACCAAAGCTGTTCACTTTATTTTTCTCCTTGAAATTAGTACATTTATAAATGATAGACGGTTGAATAAATGGGTCATTTCAAAAGAACATACATGATCAGGACAGTTATTGTTTTGCTTTCATTCATCTACTGAAGAGAAGGTTGCACAAAAGTGCAAAAAATAGTCACAAAAAGTTATGTACAAATGAATTATAAATAAATGTATAGGTCACGTTTCACCTATATTTTCTAGTGTGAAAATTAGATTTTAAATTATACATTTCTTAAGCCTATAGGCCTGGCCTATATAGGATATGGGTTCCTGATGACTGTTAGGCATGATTCCTGATAGCTGCACTGTGATTCTATCTGTTATTCTGTTACAAGCCAGACCATGATGCCTGATAGCTGCACCGTGATTCTATCTGTTATTCTGTTACAAGCCAGACCATGATGCCTGATAGCTGCACTGTGGTTCTATCTGTTATTCTGTTACAAGCCAGACCATGATGCCTGATAGCTGCACTGGGATTCTATCTGTTATTCTGTTACAAGCCAGACCATGATGCCTGATAGCAGCACCGTGATTCTATCTGTTATTCTGTTACAAGCCAGACCATGATGCCTGATAGCAGCACCGTGATTCTATCTGTTATTCTGTTACAAGCCAGACCATGATGCCTTATAGCAGCACCGTGATTCTATCTGTTATTCTGTTACAAGCCAGACCATGATGCCTGATAGCAGCACCGTGATTCTATCTGTTATTCTGTTACAAGCCAGACCATGATGCCTTATAGCAGCACCGTGATTCTATATGTTAATCTGTTACAAGCCAGACCATGATGCCTGATAGCAGCACCGTGATTCTATCTGTTATTCTGTTACAAGCCAGACCATGATGCCTTATAGCAGCACCGTGATTCTATATGTTAATCTGTTACAAGCCAGACCATGATGCCTTATAGCAGCACCGTGATTCTATCTGTTATTCTGTTACAAGCCATGTGTCACATACAGTTGAATGTATGTTCCTGGATGTATATACAAAATAAATGAATTCTTTAACACATCTTTTTAATGTATTATAGTTTTAATATAATATATTTGGAGGAAAAAACTGCATTAAAGTCCCTACCTATCTCTACCCTACTCTCTCTCTCTCTCTCTCTCTCTCTCTCTCTCTCTCTCTCTCTTCAAATTCTCTCTCTCTCTCTCTCTCTCTCTCTCTCTCTCTCTCTCTCTCTCAGTTCAAATTCTCTCTCTCTCTCTCTCTCTCTCTCTCTCTCTCTCTCTTTCTCTCTCTCTTTCTTTCTGTCTCTCTGTCTCTTTCTGTCTCTCTGTCTCTTTCTGTCTCTCTGTCTTCCTCTCTCTCTCTATCTCTCGCGAGCATTGCCCACCGAGAGCTGCGGTAATAGCAGTAGAGAGAGAAAGAGATAGCATGCTTTTTCCCTGCTATTCCTCATAGGCAGGCATCCACCGCTGCCCAAATCAAAGTGCTTTTACAATCAGGCAGGGTGAAGGACGGCCCTGGGGCCTCCCAGGTTCCTTGTGCAGGGGGTCTTAGCGGAGGATCAACTTTCATACATGTGCTCTGAAAGAAGGATGTTTCTTTGTTCTGTTTCCCCAAGACTCTCTGCTGCCTGTGTGTGTGTGTGTGTGTGTGTGTGTGTGTGTGTGTGTGTGTGCGTGCGTGCGTGCGTACGTGTGTGTGTGTGGGAGAGAGAGAGATAAATACATCTAAAACTTATCTCAGTATTATAGCTCTGATATGTTTCAATTCCACTGTTATTTTGAAACTCATGCATCTGGATCCCTTTTGCTATAATGATGTTTCTCATTCTAATTGTAGAATATTAGAAATTAGGATTTTCTTCTTGTACAACATGTTGTGAATTCAAATGTGAGTTTGCAGTTTAAAGGTAAGGATGGTGAGATAGCTTGTAATTTGTGGAAGTCAAGAACAGTTACAATATGACACGTATTATCAGAGTATTGGACTGGCATTTTGTTTCACAAAAAATGTCTTGACTCTGATCATTTTTGTTGTTTTGTTCCGAAAATAAAAGTGACTACCTGGTACAGGCATGGAAACAGTATTTTGAATGTGTGATTCGAAAAGGGAAAAGGCTAAATGCTTCTTCCCCTACTCAGTGGCCACAGTGTGCTAAACCAGAACTTACAGTATTGCAAATGGACACCTTATATGTCATTGTTGAGACGCTAAAGGAACTGCGTAAATGATGTTAATGTGGTCGAGATGAGGAGAAATCGTCTCCCCAGATTCTACCAGTAGATTGTAGAGTGAATACCCACCCAGCCACAAAAGGAACAGAGCAGAAAGGGAAGTGTCAATCTCAACCTGGCCTCCCGCCCATCACAGAGCCACAGGAGAGGATGATGTGTGTGTGGCTCACTAAATTGCAATGGACTATCATACACTTTCTATCATTACCCACATGCCCCAGTTTTACTAACTTCCTCCCCATTGTGAATATTTTTCTCTCTCCCACCCCAGAGGAAGAGAAAGCACTAAACAGGCTGTATATCTCAAACAGGAAGCACAAAGCAAAAACATGCTTCTTTTTGATAGAGACAAACTAAATCTATTTTCTGTCTAATTCTATTTCCTCCTGTTTCTTTCACTGTCTGTTCATGGATCTCTGTGTCTCTTTGCCTCAACTCCTCTTCCATCAATCTATCCATCCTTTATCTCTCACTCCATCCTCCCCTTCTCTCTTTCTCTCTCTCCCTGTTTCGCTTTGTCCATCCGTACATCCCCGGCCTCCATCCGCAAAGTGACGAAATCTGGGGTCACCGTGGCAACAGGCAGTGTGTGTGTGTGTGTGTGTGTGTGTGTGTGTGTGTGTGTGTGTGTGTGTGTGCGTGCGTGTGTGGGTGCGTGTGTGTGTGTGATGGTGAGGCAGGGCAGTGCGACCAGAGGACTGATCCATACTAATGTCCATTGATAGGAAAATCAATGCTGCATTGATCCAAGTGAGAGAGGGAGAGGGAGACAGAGGGAGAGAGGGTGAGAGAGGGAGAGAAGGAAAGAGTTAGAGAGAAGGAGCGAGGTAAGAGAGAGGGAGAGAGGTAGAGTAGGGAGGGAGAGAGAGGGAGAGAGGGTGAGAGAGAGGGAGAGAGGTAGAGTAGGGAGGGAGAGAGAGGGAGAGAGGTAGAGTAGGGAGAGAGAGAGAGAGAGAGAGGTAGAGCAGGGAGGGAGAGAGAGAGGGAGAGAGTAGGGAGGGAGAGAGGGAGAGAGAGGTAGAGTAGGGAGGGAGAGAGAGAGAGAGAGAGGGAGAGAGGTAGAGTAGGGAGGGAGAGAGAGGGAGAGAGGTAGAGTAGGGAGGGAGAGAGAGAGAAAGAGGGAGAGAGGTAGAGTAGGGAGGAGAGAGAGAGAGAGAGAGAGAGGGAGAGAGGTAGAGTAGGGAGGGAGAGATAGGGAGAGAGGGAGAGAGGTAGAGTAGGGAGGGTGAGAGAGAGAGAGGGAGAGAGGTAGAGTAGGGAGGGAGAGAGAGAGAGAGAGGGGGAAAGAGGTAGAGTAGGGAGGGAGAGAGAGAGAGGGAAAGAGGTAGAGTAGGGAGGGAGAGAGAGAGAGAGAGAGGGAGAGAGGTAGAGTAGGGAGGGAGAGAGAGAGAGTAGGGAGGGAGAGGGCCAGAGAGGATTAGATGTGTTCTGGAGGGAAGACTGTATATATATAATGTGACATTTGTAATGTCTTTATTGTTTTGAAACTTCTGTATGTGTAATGTTTACTATTAATTTGTATTGTTTATTTCACTTTTGTACAGTGCCTTGCGAAAGTATTCGGCCCCCTTGAACTTTGCAACCTTTTGCCACATTTCAGGCTTCAAACATAAAGATATAAAACTGTATTTTTTTGTGAAGAATCAACAACAAGTGGGACACAATCATGAAGTGGAACGACATTTATTGGATATTTCAAACTTTTTTAACAAATCAAAAACTGAAAAATTGATGAGTTCTGGAAGGGAGAGGGCCAGAGAGGATTAGATGTGTTCTGGACGGGAGAGGGCCAGAGAGGATTAGATGTGTTCTGGAAGGGAGAGGGCCAGAGAGGATTAGATGTGTTCTGGAAGGGAGAGGGCCAGAGAGGATTAGATGTGTTCTGGAAGGGATAGGGCCAGAGAGGATTAGATGTGTTCTGGAAGGGAGAGGGCCAGAGAGGATTAGATGTGTTCTGGAAGGGAGAGGGCCAGAGGAGGATTAGATGTGTTCTGGAAGGGAGAGGGCCAGAGAGGATTAGATGTGTTCTGGAAGGGAGAGGGCCAGAGAGGATTAGATGTGTTCTGGAAGGGAGAGGGCCAGAGGAGGATTAGATGTGTTCTGGAAGGGAGAGGTTCAGAGAGGATTAGATGAGTTCTGGAAGGGAGAGGGCCAGAGAGGATTAGATGTGTTCTGGAAGGGAGAGGGCTAGAGGAGGATTAGATGTGTTCTGGAAGGAGAGGGCCAGAGAGGATTAGATGTGTTCTGGAAGGGAGAGGGCCAGAGGAGGATTAGATGTGTTCTGGAAGGGAGAGGGCCAGAGAGGATTAGATGTGTTCTGGAAGGGAGAGGGCCAGAGAGGATTAGATGAGTTCTGAAAGGGAGAGGGCCAGAGAGGATTAGATGTGTTCTGGAAGGGAGAGGGCCAGAGGAGGATTAGATGTGTTCTGGAAGGGATAGGGCCAGAGGAGGACAGGGATAGCCAAAAAACAAACAGAATTGTCGAGTGAATGAGCAAATGAGACAGGAAGGGAAGTATTAGGCAGGTGAGATCGATGAAGAGCAGGAATAAAAGAGGTGTTTAGGAGAGACAGGACAGGAGAGGAGAGGAGAGGAGAGGAGAGGAGAGGAGAGAGAGAGAGAGGAGAGGAGAGAGGAGAGAGGAGAGGAGAGAGAGGAGAGGAGAGGAGAGGAGAGGAGAGGACAGGACAGGACAGGACAGGACAGGACAGGACAGGAGAAAAACAGGAGAGGACAGGAGAGGACAGGAGATGAGAAGACAGGAGAGGACAGGACAGGAGAGGACAGGACAAGAGAGGGCAGGAGAGGAATGGAGAGGAGAGGAGATGAGAAAACAGGAGAGGACAGGAGAAAAGAGGAGATGAGAGAACATGAGAGGTCAGGAGAGGACAGGAGAGGAGATTAGAGAACAGGAGATGAGAAAACAGGAGAGGAGAGGCCAGGAGAGGAGACGACAGGACAGGAGAGGACAGGAGTGGACAGGAGATAAGAGAACAGGAGAGGACAGGACAGGAGAGGACAGGAGATGAGATGAGAAAACAGGAGAGGACAGGAGAGGAGAGGAGATGAGAGAACAGGAGAGGAGAGGACAGGAGAGAACAGGAGAGAGATGAAAGAACAGGGGAGGAGAGGAGAAAACAGGAGAGGACAGTAGAGGAGAGGAGAGGAGAGGTCAGGAGAGGACAGGAGAGGACAGGTGGGGACAGGAGAAGAGAAAACAGCAGAGGAGAGGAGATGAGAGAACAGGAGATGAGAAAACAGGAGAGGAGATGGAGAGAACAGGAGAGGAGAGGAGAGGAGAGGGAGAGGAGAGGAGAGGAGAGGAGAGGAGAGGAGAGGAGAGGAGAGGAGAGGAGAGGAGAGGAGAGGAGAGGAGAGGAGAGGAGAGGAGAGGAGAGGAAAATAGGAGAGGACAAAAAATAGGAGAGGACAGGAGAAAAATAGGAGAGGACAGGAGAGGAGAGGAGATGAGAGAACAGGAGAGGACAGGAGAGGAGAGGATAGGACAGGAGATGAGAGGAGAGGAGGGGAGGGGAGAGGAGAGGACAGGAGAGGAGAGGAGATGAGAGAACAGGAGAGGACAGGAGAGGACAGGAGAGGAGACGACAGGAGAGGAGAGGAGAGGATATGAGATGATAAAATAGGAGAGGACAGGAGATGAGAGGAGATGAGAGAACAGGAGAGGAGAGGACAGGCCAGGAGAGGAGAGGAAATGAGAGGACAGGAGATGAGAGGACAGGAGAAGATAGGACAGGAAAGGAGAGGACAGGAAATGTGAGAACAGGAGAGGACAGGACAGGAGAAGAGAGGACAGGACAGGAGTTGAGAGGACAGGTCTCTCTCTCCCATTTTCTCTCTCTCTCTCCCTCTCTCTGACTCTGTCTCTCTCAATTCAATTCAATTCAAGGGGCCTTATTGGCATGGGAAACATGTGTTAACATTGCCAAAGCAAGGTAGATAATATACAAAAATGAAATAAACAGTACAAATGAACAGTAAACATTACACTCACAGAAGTTCCAAAATAATAAAGACATTACAAATGTCATATTATGTATATATACAGTCTGGTACTGATGTATAAATGGTTCAAGTACAAAAGGGAAAATAAATAAACATAAATCTGGGTTGTATTTACAATGGTGTTTGTTCTTCACTGGTTGCCCTTCTCTTGTAGCAACAGGTCACAAATCTCGCTGCTGTGATGGCACACTGTGGTATTTCACCCAGTAGATATGGGAGTTTATCAAAATTGGGTTTGTTTTCGAATTCTTTGTGGATCTGTGTAATCTCTCTCCTTCTCTCTCCCCCCGTCTCTCCCCCTACACTACCAGAGCAGTTGAATAGACTCCAAATGGAACCTGAGAAGAGAAAAAGAGGCAGAGAGAGAAAAAGGAGAGAGAAGAAGAGGAGGAGAAGAGGAGGAGAAGAAGAGAAGAGAATGAGAAGAGGAGAAGAGGAGGAGAGTAGGAGAGTAGGAGGAGAGTAGGAGAGTAGGAGAAGAGGAGGAGAGGAGGAGAAGAGGAGGAGAAGAGTAGGAGAAGGGGAGAAGAGTAGGAGAAGAGGAGAAGAGTAGGAGAAGAGGAGAAGAGGAGGAGAGTAGGAGAAGAGGAGGAGAAGAGTAGGAGAAGAGGAGAAGAGAAGGAGAAGAGGAGAAGAGGAGGAGAAGAGGAGAAGAGGAGGAGAGTAGGAGAGTAGGAGAAGATAAGGAGAAGAGCAGAAGAGGAGGAGAGGAGGAGAAGAGGAGGAGAAGAGGAGAATAGGAGGAGGAGAGTAGGAGAAGAGGAGGAGAAGAAGAGGAGAAGAGGAGGAGAAGGAGAAGAGGGGAAGAGGAGGAGAAGAGGAGGAGAGGTGAAGAGGAGGAGAGAGGAGAAGATGAGAAGAGAAGGAGAAGAGGAGAAGAGGGGGAGAAGAGGAGAAGAAGAGTTGGAGAGAGGAGAAGAGGAGGAGAAAAGGAGGAGAAGAGGAGGAGAGATGAGAAGAGAAGGAGAAGAGTAGGAGAGAGGAGACGAGAAGGAGAAGAGGAGAAGAGGAGGAGAAGAGTAGGAGAAGAGGAGAAGCGGAGGAGAAGAGTAGGAGAGAAGGAGAAGAGTAGGAGAGAGGAGGAGAGAAGAAGAAGGGGAGGAGAAGAGGAGAAGAGGAGGAGAAGAGTAGGAGAGAAGGAGAAGAGTAGGAGTGAGGAGGAGAGAAGAAGAAGGGGAGGAGAAGAGGAGAAGAGGAGGAGAAGAGTAGGAGAGAGGAGGAGAGAAGAAGAAGGGGAGGAGAAGAGGAGAAGAGGAGGAGAAGAGTAGGAGAGAAGGAGAAGAGTAGGAGAGAGGAGGAGAGAATGAGAAGAGTAGGAGAGATGAGAAGAGGAGGAGAAGAGTAGGAGAGAGGAGAAGAGGAGGAGAAGCGTAGGAGAGAGGAGAAGAGAAGGAGAAGGGGAGGACAAGAGGAGGAGGAGGAGGAGGAGAAGATTATGAGAGAGGAGAAGAGGAGGAGGAGAGGAGGAGAAGATTAGGAGAGAGGGAAAATCAATGTCTCCCAGACAGACAGCAGATAATGGGCATCTGAAGTAGAAGAGGACATTTCCCCTGATTACCCTGTTGTCCCTGAGAACCCACAGAACTAGAATGACTAGAATGTAAGCAGTGTTGTTTCTATTAATTCCATTCTATCAATTGTAATTCCATAGCGAAACAAAGCTGAACTGAAGGATCACAGACTGACCCGACCCTACCCAGAGAACACAGTGCTGTTTACTACTTCATTTTACAGAGGAAATTGGAAAACCAAAGAGCAGAGCATAAACAATATTACACAACCCATTCCGGTCCTGGGTCTCAGAGTGAACATCAGGTAGATCTTCTCACTGGACAACATGATTCATTCATGATCATTACGGAGAAATATGTCTGGCCTCGCAGGGAAAGGTTTCCGATATGTAAAAGTATGATGCATGATCACAATGTACCCCTGAATGTGAAACTCAAATAAGGATATAATTATGAAACATATGTTATTAAATGTTTCTGTTGGTTGGAAAGGATGAGGGTTTAGACCCTAGTCTTCCTCCCTCAATCAGCGGGCCTCGTCTCATAAAGGCACAGCGTGATGTCTGGCTACTAACTCACTTTACTTAGCTATGTCATGTGTAAGGCAATGTTATGTTAACATTTGGGTTAAACTTCTCATATCGGTCTTGTCTGGTGTAAATACGCTTGGAGAGAGTGACTGGAGACGTTCACAGTGTTCTCGTCCTTGTTACAGTGATAGACATAGCTGGTTTCTCTTGTCACTGTTAAACATACAATTCTCTCTCTTTGTCTCGTTTTCGTTCTCTCTCTCTCTTTCTCTTCTCTCTCTCTCTCTCTCTGAGGTGACAGTGGGCACCATGGTAACGGCACACTCTGTTTACTCCATGTCTCACTTCATCACAAGCTGTTGATGGGTTTCATTTGCATGTGTGTGTTTTCCTGGCTCCACACACACACACACACACACACACACACTCACGCACGCGCACGCACGCACGCACGCACGCACACACACACACACACACACACACACACACACACACACACACACACACACACACACACACACACACACACACACACACACACACACACACAGACACAGACACAGACACAGACACACACCTACCTTAAAGTCTTCCTTATTCTATTTTGTTCTGTCTTTGTCTTATTATTTAGGTTTTTGGAACAATTGAACATTATATTGATTAGTGTTATATTGATTAGTGTTATATTGATTAGTGTTATATTGATTAGTGTTATATTGATTAGTGTTATATTGATTAGTGTTATATTGACTAGTGTTATATTGATTAGTGTTATATTGATTACCTCAATGTGCTATTGATGTTTCATTGTCAAACTCATAAACATTTCACAAAGAGGAGAAATATATTTTGACGCTTTTAATTACAAAATGACTATCAATTTAAATACTGTTTTTTGTCACAGAGCTGACCTCATACATCCCTTATTAAACTTCGATTACAATTTTCCTTTTAAGCTCTACGGGATCGGTGTCCTCCCCATGGGACGGTTGAGCTAACGTAGGCTAATGTGACTAGCATGACATTTTAAGTAACAAGAACAGTTCCCAGGACATAGACATGTTGTCACGCCCTGACCGTAGATTGCTTTGTATGTTTCTATTTTTAGTTTGGTCAGGGTGTGATGTGGGTGGGTATTCTATGTTGTAGCTCTAGGTTTTCTTTTTCTATGTGTTTGGCCTGGTATGGTTCTCAATCAGAGGCAGCTGTCTATCGTTGTCTCTGATTGAGAGCCATACTTAGGCAGCCTGGTTTCCCATTTTAAGTTGTAGGTGATTATTTTCAGATTCAGTGTTTTCACCATACGGAACTGTTTTGGTTTTCCTTTATTCTCTTGTTCGTTTGTATTCAGTGTTCAGTTTATTAAAGGCATCATGAACACGTACCACGCTGTGCTTTGGTCTACTCCTTCTTCCACCAATGAAAATCGTTACACATATCTGATATGGGCAGAAAGCTTAAATTCTTGTTAATCTAACTGCACTGTCCAATTTACAGTAGCTGTTACAGTGAAAGAATACCATGCTATTGTTTGAGGAGAGTGCACAGTTATGAACCTGAAAATGTATTAAGAAACCAATTAGGCACATTTGGGTACACTTGATACAACATTTTGAACAGTAATGCAATGGTTCATTGGATCAGTCGAAAACGTTGCACGTACACTGCTGACATCTAGCGGACAAAATCTAAATTGCGCCTGGGCTGGAATAATACATTATGGCCTTTCTCTTGCATTTCAAAGATGGTACAAAAAACGTGTTTTTTTCTTTGTATTGTAATTTACCAGATCTAATGTGTTATATTCTCCTACATTAATATCACATTTCCACAAACATCAACGTGTTTCCTTTCAAATGGTACCAAGAATATGCATATCCTTGCTCCAGGTCCCGAGCTACAGAAGGTTAGATTTGGGTATGTCATTTTAGGAGAAAATTGAAAAAAAGGTCTGGTCCTTATTAACAGACCTAGTCAGTGGAATTGGTGAAGAGGGAGGATGGAAGAGAGAGAAGGAGGGAAAGAGAGAAAAAGACAGCAAGAGGGAGGGAGGGAATACCAAAAAAGAGCGAGGTGGAGAGATGTGGAGAGAGAGAGAGTAGGAGAGAGAGAGGGAGGGAATACAGAGAGAGAGCGAGGTGGAGAGAGGTGGAGAGAGGTGGAGAGAGATGGAGAGAGGTGGAGAGAGGTGGAGAGAGGTGGAGGGAGAGGGAGAATACAGAGAGAGAGGTGGAGAGAGGTGGAGAGAGGGGGAATATAGAGAGAGAGGTGGAGAGAGATGGAGAGAGGTGGAGAGAGGGGGAATATAGAGAGAGAGGTGGAGAGAGGTGGAGAGAGATGGAGAGAGATGGAGAGAGGTGGAGAGAGGTGGAGAGAGGGGGAATATAGAGAGAGAGGTGGAGAGAGATGGAGAGAGGTGGAGAGAGGTGGAGAGAGGTGGAGGGAGAGGGGAGAATACAGAGAGAGGTGGAGAGAGGTGGAGAGAGGTGGAGAGAGGTGGAGAGAGATGGAGAGAGATGGAGAGAGGTGGAGAGAGGTGGAGAGAGGGGGAATATAGAGAGAGAGGTGGAGAGAGATGGAGAGAGGTGGAGAGAGATGGAGAGAGGTGGAGAGAGGGGGAATATAGAGAGAGAGGTGGAGAGAGGTGGAGAGAGATGGAGAGAGGTGGAGAGAGGTGGAGAGAGGGGGAATATAGAGAGAGAGGTGGAGAGGGAGGTGGAGAGAGGTGGAGAGAGGTGGAGAGAGGGGGAATATAGAGAGAGAGGTGGAGAGAGATGGAGAGAGATGGAGAGAGGTGGAGAGAGGGGGGATACAGAGAGACAGAGGTGGAGAGAGGTGGAGAGATGGAGAGAGGTGGAGAGAGGTGGAGAGAGAGGGGGGAATACACAGAGAGAGAGATGGAGAGAGTTGGAGAGAGATGGAGAGAGGTGGAGAGAGGTGGAGAGAGATGGAGCGAGATGGAGAGAGATGGAGAGAGGTGGAGAGAGATGGAGAGAGGTGGAGAGAGGTGGAGAGAGGTGGAGAGAGGTGGAGAGAGGGGGAATACAGAGAGAGGGAGGGAGAGAGATGGAGAGAGGTGGAGAGAGTGGGGGAATACAGAGAGAGGGAGGGAGAGAGATGGAGAGAGGTGGAGAGAGTGGGGGGAATACAGAGAGAGGGAGGGAGAGAGATGGAGAGAGGTGGAGAGAGGTGGAGAGAGGGGGGAATACAGAGAGAGGGAGGGAGAGACTACAGAAAGAGAGGGGGTAGCCAGTTGGACCCCCTGCTGGGCAGAATGAGGGAAGAAAAGATTCCACACCAGGAAATCCATTAGAGCTGGGAACGGCGCCGAGCGCAGAATATAGACGCCTGCCATGTTTTCAAAAATCCCTCATTAACTGTAATTTATAAATTACAATAAGCAGCATGGCCAGAATGACAAGCAGAATATCAGACTGACTGAATAACTGGAAGCACAGTAAGTATAGGATGGAGGAAGAGAGAGAAGAGAGAGGACAGAGAGAAGAGAGAGAGAAGGAGAGAGAGAAAGAGAGAGAAGGACAGAGAGAAGAGAGAGAAGGGAGAGAGAGAAGGAGAGAGAGAAGAGAGAGAAGGGAGAGAGTGAAGAGAGTGAGAAGGAGAGAGAGAAGGAGAGAGAGAAGAGAGAGAGAAGGAGAGTGAGAAGAGAGAGAGAAGGAGAGAGAGAAGAGAGTGAGAAGGAGAGAGAGAAGAGAGAGAGAAGGGAGAGAGAGAAGAGAGAGAAGGACAGAGAGAAGGCGAGAGAGAAGGACAGAGAGAAGAGAGAGAGAAGGGAGAGAGTGAAGAGAGTGAGAAGGAGAGAGAGAAGAGAGAGAGGAGAGAGTGGAGAGAGAGGAGAGAGAGAAAAGAGAGAGAAGAGAGAGAGAAGGTGAGAGAGAGAAGGGAGAGGGGATGAAGGCCTCTGGGAGAACAGAGGAGTAGTATAACGTGCCCAAAAACTGATCTTAGGCCAATTTGTCCCCCTCTGTTAGGTTAGGGTTTGGGGGAGGGTCATCTGATCTTAGATCTGGGTAACTAGGTAACTCTATTGGGTTAGTTAGGGTTTGGGGGAGGGTCATCTGATCTTAGATCTGGGTAACTAGGTAACTCTATTGGGTTGGTTAGGGTTTGGGGGAGGGTCATCTGATCTTAGATCTGGGTAACTAGGTAACTCTATTGGGTTAGTTACGGTTTGGGGGAGGGTAATCTGATTTTAGCGAGAGCAAAAGGATCGACAGGCTAGGTGTTAGCTGTCTAATGCCTATGGCTAACACCCCAATCTCTCTCTCTCTCAATTCAATTCAAGTGGCTTTATAGGCATGGGAAACATATATTAACATTGCCAAAGCAAGTGAAGTAGATAATATCCAAAAGTGAAATGACCAGTAAAAATGAACAGTAAACATTACACTCACAGAAGTTCCAAAATAATAAAGACATTACAAATATCATATTATGTATATATACAGTGTTGTAACGATGTGCAAATGGTTAAAGTAGAAAAGGGAAAATAAATAAGCATAAATATGGGTTGTATTTACAATGGTGTTTGTTCTTCCCTGGTTTCCCTTTTCTTGTACCAACAGGTCACAAATCTTGCTGCTGTGATGTCACACTGTGGTTTTTCACCCAGTAG
>NC_056457.1:25843728-25863728 GCF_018296145.1 Oncorhynchus tshawytscha | reverse complement strand
GATGGCTGTTTAACAGTCTAATGGCCTTGAGATAGAAGCTGTTTTTCAGTCTCTCGGTCCCTGCCTTGATGCACCGGTACTGACCTCGCCTTCTGGATGATAGCGGGGTGAACAGGGCCTGGCTCGGGTGGTTGTTGTCCTTGATGATCTTTTTGGCCTTCCTGTGACATCGGGTGCTGTAGGTGTCCTGGAGGGCAGGTAGTTTTCCCCCGGTGGTGCGTTGTGCAGACCTCACTACCCTCTGGAGAGCCTTGCGGTTGTGGGCGCAGCAGTTGCTGTACACGGCGGGGATACAGCCCGTCAGGAAATGTTTGTGAGTGTTTTAGGTGACAAGCCAAATTTCTTCAGCCTCCTGAGGTTGAAGAGGTGCTGCTGCACCTTCTTCACCACACTGTCTGTGTGTGTGGACCATTTCAGTTTGTCCGTGATGTCTACTCTGAGGAACTTCAAACTTTCTAACTTCTGGGCCAATTGTGCAAAAAAAAAGACACTGGGCCAATTGTGCACTGCCCTATGGGACTCCCAATCACGGTCAGTTGTGATACACCCTGGAATCAAACCAGGGTTTGTAGTAACACCTCTAGCACTGAGATGCAGTGCGTCACTCGGGAGCCCAAGGTGATGGGGAACAGGTAGTCTGACTTCTGAGGCAATGAACCTGTAGAGCGTCATCCTCTTTTATGATGTTGCCCCTTAACTGATCCAAGATCAGCTTAGATTTGTATCCCTTAATTGTTGTTAGGATTTGGTCTGGTAAGCTGATCCTAGAGCTGTGCTAATGACAGACAATAACAATCACACTTACCTTCTTTTCTTTTCCGGTGAGATGAACACTCCTCTCTTTCTCTATCTCTTCGGTCTTGCTCTCCTTCAGCCACATCTGTCCTTCCATGCTGGAGGACTATATACGACCTTTGACCTTACTTAGCACTGCCTCTGTGACATGTCACACACGCATATACACACATATACACACACACACAAACACACACACACACACAATAGGTGATATTGATTGGTGATGTGTGTAGGCCTGGTCAGATAAGTGAGACAGTAGAGATTACATCCCAATAAGAAGCAGCTCTGACCTTGACAGATTGACTGACTGACTGGGGGGTGTTAGTATGTGAGTGGGGGTGCAGAGGTGGCATCTTTAAAAGAATGAATAACATTTTGAAATTAGAGTCACTCTCTCTCTGTTTATATACATTCAGTGTCTGAGCGTCTCTCTCTCTGTCTTTATCTCTCTGTCTTTATCTCTCTCTCTCTCTCTGTCTCTCTATCTCTCTCTCTCACTCTCCAACTCTATCTCTCTCTCTCCGATGAACTCTAATTAGTAGATTGTTCTCATTGAAGTGGCATTTTGTTTTATAACTTATACAATAACATCCCTAGAGCAGCACCCCCCTCCCTCCCCTTCACCCCCTCTGGTACCCCCTACCACGCTTTATTCCATCTCCCTTTGTCTGGCCAATGAAAAGCCACTACTCTCTCTCTCCCCCTCGCTCCCTCTGTTCTCCTCTCCCTCTCAGCTTTGCTCTGTCTGCTCTCTCACACACAACAACAACAACAGCAATAATAACAACAACAATAATAATAATAATAGCAGACATAATAACAATAATAACAAAAAATAACAACAACAACAATAATAATAATAATAATGATAATAACAATAATAATAGTAATAATGATAATAACAATACTAATAGCACTATTAATAATAATAATATTAATAACAATAATAATAATAATAATGATAATAACAATAATAATAGTAATAATGATAATAACAATACTAATAGCACTATTAATAATAATAATATTAATAACAATAATAATAATGATAATAACAATAATAATACTAATAATGATAATAACAATACTAATAGCACTATTAATAATAATAATGATAATAACAATAATAATAGTAATAATGATAATAACAATACTAATAGCACTATTAATATTAATAATATTAATAACAATAATAATAGTAATAATGATAATAACAATACTAATAGCACTATTAATAATAATAATATTAATAACAATAATAATAATAGTAATAATGATAATAACAATACTAATAGCACTATTAATAATAATAATATTAATAACAATAATAATAATAGTAATAATAATAACAATAATAATAGCAATAATAATAAGAATAACAATAAGAATAACAATAATAACAATGATAAGAATAGTATTAACAACAATAATAATAATAATAATAATAATAACAATAAGAATAATAATAAACAATCACAATAATAATAACAACAGTAACAATAAAAAATAATAATGACAATAAGAATAATAAGAATATTACAGGATATCCTATTCATCTTTCCTCTGTTCCCTCCTGAGAGAGAGAACCAGTTTGTGTGTGTCTTGTCTGATAGAATATCAATTCAATTTAAGGGCTTTATTGGCGTGGGAAACATATATTAATATTGCCATTAATATTAATATTGCCAGTGAAGTAGATAATAAATAAAAGTGAAATAAACATTGAATACAAAATGAACAGTAAACATTACAGTAAAAAGTGAATAGAGACATTACACATGTCATTTTATGGCGATGTACAGTGTTGTAACGATGTGCAAATAGCTGAAGCACAAAAGGGAAAATAAATAAACATAAATATGGGTTGTATTTACAATGGTGTTTGTTCTTCACTTGTTGCCCTTTTCTTGTGGTAACAGGTGTATTCTGCTGTGATGGCACACTGTGATATTTCACCCAATAGATATTGGAGTTTATCAAAATTGGAATTGTTTGTAAAGTCTTTGTTGGTCTGTGTAATCTAAGGCAATGTATGTCTCTAATATTGTCATACATTTGGCAGGAGGTTGGGAAGTGCAGCTCAGTTTCCACATTTTGTGGTCAGTGTGCACATTTTTTTATCTTCAGTTAAGTACAAATTCTTATGTTCAATGACAGCCTAGGAACAGTGGGTTAACTGCCTGTTCAGGGGAAAAACGACTTGTACTCGGGGATTAACTCAGGGATTCGAACTTGAAACCTTTCGGTTACTAGTCCAAAGCTCTAACCACTAGGCTACCCTGCCAACTGTCTGCTCCTGAGAGCCTACGGAAACCTTTCTCAATAGCAAGGCTATATTCACTGAATCTGTACATGGTCAAATCTTTCCTTCATTTTGGGTCAGTCACAGTGGTCAGGTATTCTGCCACTGTGTACTCTCTGTTTAGGGACAAATAGCATTCTAGTTTGCTCAGTTTTTTTTGTTAATTCTTTCCAATGTGTCAAGTAATTATCTTTTTGTTTTCTCATGACTTGGTTGGGTGTAATTGTGTTGCTGTTGCTGTCCTGGGTCTCTGTGGGGTCTGTTTGTGTTTGTGAACAGAGCCCCAGCACCAGCTTGCTTATGGGACTCTTTTCCATGATAATCTCTCTGTAGGTGATGGCTTTGTTATGGAAGGTTTGGGAATCGCTTCCTTTTAGGTGGTTGTAGAATTTGACGGCTCTTTTCTGGATTTTGATAAATAGAGGATATCAGCCTAATTCTGCTCTGCGTGCATTATTTGGTGTTTTACGTTGTACATGGAGGATGTTTTTGCAGAATTCTGCATGCAGTGTCTCAATTTGTCATTTGTCCCATTTTGTGAATTCTTGGTTGGTGAGCGGACCCCAGACCTCACAACCAAAAAGGGCAATGGGTTCTATAACTGATTCAAGTATTTTTTTTGCCAGATTCTAATTGGAATGTCAAATTTTATGTTCATTTTGATGGTGTAGAAGGCTCTTCTTGCCTTGTCTCAGATTGTATACAGCTTTGTGGAAGTTACCTGTGGTGCTGATGTTTATGCCGAGGTATATATCGTTTTTTGTGTGCTCTAGAACAATGGTGTCTAGATCAAATTTGTATTTGTGGTCCTTGCGATTGGACCATTATTTTTGTCTTACTGAGATTTACTGCAGACTGTTCTAGTGCCTTTGACAATTCGTTGATATATATATGTTGAAAATGGCTCAAGCTGCATCCCTGTTTCACCCTACGGCCCTGTGGACAGAAATGTGTGTTTTTATCCTATTTTAACCGCACATTTGTTGTTTGTGTACATGGATTTTATAATGTCGTATGTTTTTCCTCAAACCCTGCTTTCCATTGATTTGTATAGCAGACCCTTATGCCAAATTGAGTCAAAATATTTCTTGAAATCAACAAAGCATGAGAAGACTTTGTCTTTGTTTTGGTTTGCTTGTTTGTCAATTAGGGTGTGCAGGATGAATACGTGGTCTGTCTTATGGTAATTTGGTAAAAAGACAATTTCACATTTGCTCTGAACATTGTTTTTACTGAGGAAATGTACTAGTTTGCTGTTAATAATAAAGCTGAAGATTTTCCCAAGGTTGCTGTTGATGCATATCCCACGGTAGTTATTGTGGTCAAATTTGTCTTCACTCTTGTGGATTGGAGTAATCAGTTCTTAGTCCCAAATATTGGGAAAGATGCCAGAGCTGAGAATGATGTTAAAGAGTTTAAGTGTAGCCAATTGGAATTGGTGGTCTGTATATTTGATCATTTCATTAAGGATACCTCCCTCTCCAACCCCCTATTCTATCCACCCCTCCACTTACAGCGCTCCCTTTCTTCTTATCCCACACATACAGGCTCACGAGTGGTGCAGTGGTCTAAGGCACTGCATCTCCGTGCTAGAGGCATCCCTACAGACCCTGGTTTGATTCCAGGCTATATCAGAACCGGCCGTGATTGGGAGTCCCATAGGGCGGCGCACAATTGGCCCAGCGTTGTCCGGGTTAGGGTTTGGCCGGGGTAGGCTGTCATTGCAAATAACAATTTGTTCTTAACTGACTTGCCTAGTTGAATAAAGGTTAAATAAACACACAAACACACACTCTGTTGCAATATCAAACTTGTAGCATAGTGTTACAGTAATACACTTTCCAGCTCTCTTTGAATCGGCCTATTTGGAGGATGAATCTCCGATGTCTTCAGGTTTGGTGGTTCGTGTTTGGTTCAATTCCTTAACTCAAGTTTCAAGATTCAAATTGTATTAGTCGTAGGTACAGCATACACATGGTTTTTACCGTCCAACAACACACTTACTTGCAGGTTCCTTCTCGAAAATGCCACAATAATAAATAATAAAATCTAAAAATACGAACATAGAGTAAATGGCTCAGTAGATTTCTTGTTGTTGTTGCATACATGTAATCAATACAGGAAGTCACAATTTATAGTACAATATTTACACATGTTTTGGGGGGCTTAAATTGTGCAGTATTTTAGTATAATGATGAGTCTGATAGCAGTGTGTGTGTGTGTGTGTGTGTGTGTGTGTGTGTGTGTGTGTGTGTGTGTGGATTTTCTCAGTACTGGTACTCACTGTATATAGCCATATTACTTTTCCTCGTTATCGTTATTCACTGTGAATTTATTCCTCATGTCACTATTTCTATTTTTTCTAAATTCTTTACTCTGCATTGTTGCATTTACTCTGCAGTGTTTCACTGTTAGTCTGCATGTGACAAATAACATTTGATTTGATTGATGAGTGTATATATGTCTGGGTGTCTGCATGAGTGAGTGCATGTGTGCTATGGTGCAGAGAGTCAGTGCAGGTGGTCAGTCCAGTTCAAGTGTTCAGCAGTCTGATAGCTTGTAGATAGAAACTGCCTGAGCCTGTTGGTATCAGACCTCGTGCTGTAATACTGTCTGCCTGGCGTTAAGGGAGAGAACAGCTCGTGCTGGGGTGTGTGGGGTCCTTGATGATGCTGCTGGCCTTCCTCAGGCACCGTTTTGATTGGATATCCTGGATGGGTGGGAACACGGTCCTGGGCCGTCTTCACCACCAGCTGGAAGGCCTTGCGGTCGTGGACGAAGGAATTCCTATACCAGGCAGTGATGCAACCGGCCAGGACGCTCTTGATGGTGCAGCGGTAGTATTTGGAGAAGACCCGGGGCAACCGAAAGGTTGCTGGATCAAATCCCCGAGGTGACAATGTAAAAAATCTGTCCTTCTGCCCCTGACCAACCCGGGTTGGGTTAAATGCGGAAGACACATTTCAGTTGAATGCATTCAGTTGAATAACTGACTAGGTATCCCCCTTTCCCATTTCTCTACTGATTAGTGTCTATGGCTGTCTGAGGGATCCACTGGTCTTGGTCCACTTGATGTGGATATGCGTGTGTGTGTGTGTGTGTGTGTGCGGTCTCAAGGGCTTTAAGATTATGTTGACAAAAGGTGCACCTGGTGCCCTTAGATTGAGTTTCTACCCCCTCGTCCCCTCTCCTCCTCCCTCATCCCCCATTAGCCCAGTTGTTGTCTTGGGAATATTTAGAGATTAGGCACAAGCTTAATGGTACGATTTGAACATTAATGTCTGCTGAGAGGCTTGGGGTGGGTGTTTTAGTAAAGTGATGGGGGAAGGTTGTGTTAATCCAGCTAACCTGACCTAAACACACTGTCGCCTTTCAGAGAGTCAAAGAAGAAGAAACATCAATGCTGAAGTCTTCATGGCCTGGTGTGTTTTTCTTTACATCAGTGACTCTTCCTTTCCTTTATCTCTCTCTCTCTCTCTCTCTCACACACACACACACACACACACACACACACCTCCATAATAAATGGCCTTCTACACCCCTGTAGGTGAGTAGATCTCCGTGTGCGTGCCGCAGCCTGAGGGTCGCGTGACTAAAACGGATGGCCCTACTTGGGTCTGGAGATTACACCCAATATAAATAGTCTTCCCCTGACATCCAGCGGGAACGATTTAACATAGCCTTATAGGAACGACTCAGGCCCTTCCTGGACTAGGTTATATTATTCATTATTAGGAGTCCAGTAATGAGCAAATGACGTGTCTATTTTTACCTGATGATCACACAAGCAATGATGTCTCCAATCTACATCCCATCACATTCATCATTACATTAATATCTACCTTCCTAGGCTGTCTGGGTAATGATGGCTCTCATTCTGATCATCTACCGAGAAACACACAGAACAGACCTGGTCACCCAGCCTACTGTGGCATAACATGAAATGATTGATTTATTCACCAATAACAACATTCCATTTATTAATCAATGAATGTTGATCCTCACAGGGGTTTAAAAGCATGCTAACTGGGAGACATTGACTTTGGTTTTTGGTTAGGAAATGTTACTGGTATTGAAAGTGGCAATGCCAAGGTTGAACAAAACCAAAGCGTGGTTTCACCTCGTCCTCTGACTGCTTTCGAAGGTAAGGAAAGAAATATGTAAATATTTAATTTGGCTGAACCATCCCTTTAAATTCTTAGAAACGTTCGTCATCAATTGATATACTAGGCTACAGCAGAGCTTTCCATCTAGATTGAAGGGCTCGGGACTGCAGTAGGCCTTGGTCAAAACTAAACGTGAAATCATTCAAAAATAAAAGTAGCCTAATGTATTATCGCCAGAGAGTGCTCTGAGTAAAGGTAGATAGGCCTACAATTATTTAAAAATAAAAATGGCTATAAATAGATGCGTGTCGCGTTGACTACAGACCTAACCTGCTTCGACAGTTCTGCTGCTCACGCCGACAGTCATTGCATTTTGGTACACCAGAAGTACATTCATTTCCAATGGAAAGCTGTGTTTGCCTTGCGTTGCAGAGGCAGTTGCAGGGCGTTCTGTGTGGTGCATACATTTAGATTTATCGAACGTATGCGTCAAACTGTAGGTATAGACGGCTTGACAGAAATAGTAGCAGAAGGTTGAACATTTGTTGCACACATATCCCGATGATGCTGCGTTCCATTTAGCGCAAAAGCACCGGGTGTGATCGAGGCTAATAATTTGTGTTGGTTGCATTTCCCCGCGTCGATGGGGAATAGCAGAAATAAAACAATACTGTTTTTCGAATAGATGTTCCTTGTTCATAGAGCAGCGCTGTTTTAAACAGTGAGACATTTCAGACACTGACTGACTAACAGTTTATAGTTTGTCGTTTTACATGTAGGCTCCGAAGTCAGCGGCGAGGACTCCGGTCTATATTCGCAGTCTGCTGCACCTCGCTCGGTTTACAGATCAACTCCACTCCGCTGACAGCTGGAAAACGGAAGGCTGAAGCTCCACACAGCCTTAAAATAAACCTTATTTTGTTCTGAATTTTATTCATTCAAACCCTGTTTCGTCTTTAGTGTATATTTAAAAAGCTATAATTTGTAGCCTAGTTATGAAAATATCCTATTTAGAAACGAATATACACGCATTTACCATGCGTGTTTTTCTTATTTACCTTTTGCCATATAAAAAAGTAGTAATAATATTTTTCCACGATAATTGCCATAGGCCTATTATCATTTATTTTAGGATTATATTTGATTTTTTTTGTAGAAATGTCAAATGTATTTGTTCAATAACAAATAGTTTAATAATTTAAGGCACATCAATGATGAGGTTTTGAGTGATCATTTCCTAAATATATATTTCTACAAATTCTAAAATGGTTAGTATTGACATTATTTTGTAGGCTACACACAACGAACATTACAATTAATTTGTTTCTAGTTGCCAGACGTTATAGAGTGAAAGTTTGATCTAGGCCTCCTCCCCCTCTCTCTTTCTGCTGTCTGTGACCCCTGGGCAGGCAGAGTGGCTGGGAAATACCCCTGCTCTGGAAGAGGCCTGGTGCGGTTCAGGAGTGGACGACAGAGAGATGAAGATTAGGGAAAGAGAGAGAGACTGAGGTAGAGAGAGATTCATGTCAGATGGAAGCTTCACATAACTGTGTGGACTGTCTCACACACACACACACACACACACACACACACACACACACACACACACACACACACACACACACACACACACACACACACACACACACACACACACACACACGGGTTTGGCCCACATTGTAAATAAGAATTTGTTCTTAACTGACTTGCACAGTTAAATAAATAAAACATGTAAAAACATTCATACTGAATTCTTCACTCAGTCATATAGGTAAATAAAAAGGGCAACTCGAAGCCTGTGTTTGTTTAGAGGGGAAGAAGTACAGAACAGAGAGCAGTAGTAGTAGTTACGGAGGAGTATGGATAGGGATGGGGGGAGCTAGACAGAGGAGTGTCAGTCAGCAGAAGTACAGAACAGAGAGCAGTAGTAGTAGTTACGGAGGAGTATGGATAGGGATGGGGGGAGCTAGACAGAGGAGTGTCAGTCAGCAGAAGTACAGAACAGAGAGCAGTAGTAGTAGTTACGGAGGAGTATGGATAGGGATGGGGGGAGCTAGACAGAGGAGTGTCAGTCAGCAGAAGAATACAGGCTGTCTGTATGTGAACAGGGATGAATCCTGCTGCTTCTCCTCAGGACCTTTATCCTACAGGAGAGGAACCTGTGGGGGGTAGCCTACACAGGCAGCACACACAGACACATCTGATTCCGGTGATATTCCATGGGAATCCCGTCAGCTGCTCCCGAACACTTCAGTCTCCCGCTATCTCCTCCCTCTCGCTCCTCTGTTTTTGTCTCTCCC
The DNA here is from genome assembly GCF_018296145.1 of Oncorhynchus tshawytscha. Lineage (NCBI taxonomy): Eukaryota > Metazoa > Chordata > Actinopteri > Salmoniformes > Salmonidae > Oncorhynchus > Oncorhynchus tshawytscha. Next base: position 25,854,222 of record NC_056457.1, on the reverse strand, counting down.
CTACGTCTCTCTGTTCCTGGCCCTAAACACCTCTGTCAGAGCGATCTGGTTCCATTCTGAACCGGAATCTTGGCCAGGCAGCTGGGAGTAAATTTTCCCTGGATCATCACCCTCACAACACATACACACACACACACACACAGAGAGAGGATTAACCCCCTCACGATTCCCATAATGATTTACACCCAACTACAGCTGCTAATGGTTTTCTGCTAATGGTTTTCCTAAATGGTAATTTTTCATTTGAATTACTAAATTCATGTTTAATTTAAATACAATTTTAAATTAATTACTAAATACATGTTTCATTATTATTACTATGACTTCTTTTGATCTCTTCATCTGGACATTTTGGGCCAGTTTCCTGCTTCCAGATGAAGCAGGAAACTCAATGGAGAATTGTGTGTGAAACGACTGATGTTCTGCAGCTTAGTGTTTTGACTTTTGATCAGGCACCTCATTCGGCAGCATGGGGGTCCTCACTCAGCTGTTAACCTCCCCTCCCCCGGGGAGAAGCAGTGGCTGCTGGGAGGTGATCAATGATGGACGACGGCTCTGCTCCCACCCCAGAATGGGAATGCTGTGAATGGATTGAATGAGAGGGAGGAAAGGAGGAGGAGGACAGGGCGATGAATAAGGACAGGGGAGGAGGGAAGGAGAGTGGTGGACAAGGAGGTAGGGTGGGGGCATGTTTAAACAGCCTGGACTTGAGTGACAGGGCTGATAGAGGGTGAGGGTTGAAGAGTTGCTGGGGGGCTGAGATGTGAGGGGAAAGTGAGCTTTTAATTCCCCGAGCAGAAGCAGATGTAGCAGAATGGCGCACACACACACACACACACACACACAGCTAGGCAGCTGGAAGTCATCAGGGACAGGGGTGCACATTGTGTGTGTGTGTTTGCTGGGGCAGGAGGAACCTGGACCACTATAAAAGGGGCATGCAGAAACTGCTAAACACTAGACAGAAGACGGCAAACGAGAGAGAGTGTGAGAGTCTGTTTGTCATCCCTCCATCCAGAGATGGGGGGTAAAGAGGTTAAACAAAGAGAAACCTGTTATTAGACAGAAGGTTTAGGGAGGTAGATCTGTTCTTTATTCAACCAAAGCATTAAAATGCATTTTACAAAAAGCACTTGAACAGAGCTGTTAAATCAAGCTTTACCGATGTTCTCACAAACCAAACCATGACGACATCCCGACACAGGCTTCCTGTAAGTCCTCCTCCTCGTCTTTTCACCAACAGTCCGTCTCTTTCTTTATCCGGAACGCTTCTTTATTTCAGTGACTTGAAATAGAAACATTTGAGGATGTTTTATGATTTTTCAGTTGTACAAAACTGATCCAAACAAAAGTGAACACAGACGGAAACATGGTGCCGAGTATAAAATAACCGTTGTGAAACTTAGAAAAACAACGAAACAATGTCGCTGCACATATAAAAATAAATTAACACTTTGTGTTCAGTCACCGTCTCCTGTTGTCTGCTCATAAGAGTCACACAAAATGAGGTTTATTGGCTATCCTTCACACCAGCAGGGCCAATCACAATCACTTATTTACACCCCACAGCCAATGAAAAATATATATTTATTTACACAAACGAGGTAAAAACTGTGTTATTGAATCCACACCCCTCCCCACAATAGCAGCTATATACACCACCACCACTACTTCAATCTTTCTGAGTACACAACAAGTATCTGTTTCCATCAAAAATGTTTACAGCAAGAGTGAGAAAAACTTCAAACATTAGTATAAAACAAACGCTTGTAAGAACAGCGGGCACTTCTAAATAAATAAAAAGAGACCATTTATAAAGTTTGTTTCTGTAGTTTGTGAAAGCAGCACAATACAGCTTCCAGCTTCTCAGAATGTGTTGTGTGACCTGTTGCCTGGGCAACGCAGCTTGACAGCCAGTAATATGGTGAGAATGGATGTCTGACAGGAGAGACAGGAAGAGGAGTATGAGTAACCCCGCCCCCTCGGCTTTAGGCACTTGGGGATTGGACCCTGACTGGCCAGTCATGAATGTTGTGGATTCCTATTGGCCGATGCTGAGAGTTGTGGGCACTAATCGGCTGGTTTGTGTGTGTGAGGTAGGTACAGCAGAAAGACAGTCATAGCAAGGCTTCCATGGCTGAGCAGTCAGTCAGTCTTACATTAGAGTGGTCTCTGGTCAGGTCTTATGCTGGTCCATACACACAGATATAGAGAGGTAAAAGCAGTTACAAACTCCTCCCTCTCTTAAAACTGTCCAATGAGAGTCATACTTCCCAGACCGCATCTCTCCAGCTGAGCTGTGAGTCAGTCAGCTATGTTAGTGTCCTGATCGTTTTTTGGAGTTTGTAGTTCTATGTGGGTGAGCTTGTGTGGTTAAACACACAGCACTGATCACATGATGGTGGAGACCCCTGAGAGAGAGAGAGAGAGAGAGAGAGAGAGAGCGAGAGAGATGGATGAATAGAGAGATGGATAGAGAGTAGACAGAATCACCAACAGAAAGAGAGAGAGAGAGATGGATAGAGAAAAGAGAGAGATATGTTTTGTGGGTCAGGTCTTCTCCTGTCCAGTGACTCCAACAGCTTTCTCAGCCAGCCGGGGCTTCTGTGCAGCGGCGTGTGTGTGTGTGTCGGGGTGTGTGTGTGTGTCGGGGTGTGTGTGCCGAGCCAGGAAGGGGTTGGCGGTGATGGTGCCGTGGGCGTTGGAGGAGGAAAGAAGGGAGGTGATGGGCAGCTGAGCAGAGGAGAGAGGGATGGAGGGAAGCTGGGAGGAGGAAGACTGGAGTTGGTGGAGGTCTTGTTGTTGCTGCATCAACTGGTAAAATAACACCTGCTGCTGTTCCTGGAGAGAGAGGGAGGGAGGGGGAGAGAGAGAGAGAGAGAGAGGGAGGAGAGAGAGAGAGGGGGAGAGCGAGAGAGAGGGGGGGAGCGAGAGGGAGGGAGAGAGGGGGAGAGAGGGGGAGGGGAGAGAGGGAGAGAGAGAGAGAGAGGGGGGGAGAGAGAGAGAGAGAGAGAGAGAGAGAGGGGGAGGGAGGGAGAGAGAGGGGAGGGGAGAGAGGGAGAGAGAGAGAGAGAGAGAGAGAGAGAGAATTTAATAAAGTATTTAATTTCCTTGTTTACCACAACAAATCTACTAACCCTACACATTTTATGAATTGAAAAATCATGGTGGAGTATGCATTTTTAAATTTCCAATTGATGTAATCCATTAATGATTTGACTTGTCTGAATCGAATATGGCCATTTCGTATCATGAGGGCGAAAGCATATATTCCTGAACTGTAGGCTACACATTTTACATTGGAAACTAAATTGTGATTATGTTCTATTTTGAATCAAATGTTATTCTATTATAATGCGGATAGTGGAGAATATTTATTTATTTGTAGAACAACATGACAACACCCAATTTTGAATCTTTGTAATTTCGTACAGGGCTGCTGTGGTATATTGCAGTGGTATATTGCAGCCTACTTTACTGAAGAAACAAGGTCTGAAATAGAAAGAGATGTGGTAGGGAAAGTCATTTTATGATGGTACTGAAATTGTCTATCACACACTGATGCAATCCACATCACGTTCATTCACAATGTGGTCGGCCAATAAATTAAAAGTTCTTCAATAACTGTATTTTCGCAAAGTTATAATCATCATAATGAACATAGACTGCATTTCCAGTCAAATCGTTTCATTTCAGCTGTAATGTCTTTCTTCCAAATCTCTTTTTAATATTTTGATTTCGTTGTTCCTGATAGGATGTGTCTTCATTAGGGGAGTAGTGAAGGAGGACCACGACCATTTCTGCTGTCTAATATCCAGCCGGGGTGACACCGTAACAGTGTCAAATCACTAGTTTTATTCCTCTCTTTTCCCCGTTGCAACCAGGGTTATTTCATCTCTGTATTCAATCAGGCCTTAATGTCCCAAAAATGCTGCAGTTGTAGCCTACCGTCCAATGAGGCCTGCGTATCTCAAAGCCATATCAAAGATCTTGGTTGCAAAATAGTTGCTATATTGCTGAACACTGAGAGCGGAGAAATAAAAAACGTGTTCCTAAAGAAAGCTGATAACCTCCAAGTGTGACAACGAGACAGCTGTGTTTTGCCCGGCAATAGAATTTTAAAAGGTTATTCAAATCAGAACACTTTGTTTTCTCTCGGAGCATTTGAGAGTGGTTTGATCAACACAGCAGCAGGCCCATGAGAAACGGGTACAGGAGCAGACAGACACTGTCATTACAGGAATCACGAGGATAATGCACTTTACTGTTCGACCAAAATCATGGTTTTAGCCTCCTAAACATTTTGAGTGAGGTGACCATGTAGAATGTGCAGCTCGCACTGATGCAACCAATTAAAAATGTAACTCGCACAGCCAAGTCAAAGGGCCGCAATATGCGACTAAATGGTGTCAGAACGGAGCCCTGGTGTGTGTGTGTGTTTACCGCAGAGGGCTGTGAAGACAGTAGCTGTTGTAGTTGGTTCTGGTGCAGTAAGAGCCTCTGCTGCTCAGACAAGGCACCCAACCTGAGTGAAAACACACAAAGCCAGACACGCAGTTAGAAAACTACAACACACACACACACCTGCTTTTAGCTGTAGCTGAGCTGATGTAATCCAATAGGAAAGCAGGGAGGGAGAAAATATAACAACATCAACTTGAATCTAAAGACAGAGCGAGAAACAACCATGTCAATCAATGGAAGGACAGATAGGTAGCCAGCCAGCCAGACTACCAGGTAGCCATGCAGCCAGCCAGCCAGACAGACTACCAGGTATCCATGCAGCCAGCCAGACAGACTACCAGGTATCCATGCAGCCAGCCAGCCAGACTACCAGGTATCCATGCAGCCAGCCAGCCAGACTACCAGGTATCCATGTAGCCAGCCAGACAGACCAGGTATCCATGCAGCCAGCCAGCCAGACTACCAGGTATCCATGCAGCCAGCCAGCCAGACTACCAGGTATCCATGCAGCCAGCCAGCCAGACAGACTACCAGGTAGCCATGCAGCCAGCCAGCCAGACAGACTACCAGGTATCCATGCAGCCAGCCAGACAGACTACCAGGTATCCATGCAGCCAGCCAGACTACCAGGTAGCCATGCAGCCAGCCAGCCTACCAGGTAGCCATGCAGCCGGCCAGACTACCAGGTAGCCATGCAGCCAGCCAGCCAGACTACCAGGTATCCATGCAGCCAGCCAGCCAGACTACCAGGTATCCATGCAGCCAGCCAGCCAGACTACCAGGTATCCATGCAGCCAGCCAGCCAGACTACCAGGTATCCATGCAGCCAGCCAGCCAGACTACCAGGTATCCATGCAGCCGGCCAGCCAGACTACCAGGTATCCATGCAGCCGGCCAGACTACCAGGTAGCCATGCAGCCAGCCAGACAGACTACCAGGTATCCATGCAGCCAGCCAGACAGACTACCAGGTATCCATGCAGCCAGCCAGCCAGACTACCAGGTAGCCATGCAGTCGGCCAGCCAGACTACCAGGTAGCCATGCAGTTAGCCAGACAGACTACCAGGTATCCATGCAGCCAGCCAGCCAGACTACCAGGTAGCCATGCAGCCAGCCAGCCAGACTACCAGGTATCCACGCAGCCAGCCAGCCAGACTACCAGGTATGCATGCAGCCAGCCAGCCAGACTACCAGGTAGCCATGCAGCCAGCCAGACAGACTACCAGGTATCCATGCAGCCAGCCAGCCAGACTACCAGGTATCCATGCAGCCAGCCAGCCAGACTACCAGGTATCCATGCAGCCAGCCAGCCAGACTACCAGGTATCCATGCAGCCAGCCAGCCAGACTACCAGGTATCCATGCAGCCAGCCAGCCAGACTACCAGGTAGCCATGCAGCCAGCCAGACAGACTACCAGGTAGCCATGCAGCCAGCCAGACTACCAGGTATCCATGCAGCCAGCCAGACTACCAGGTCTCCATGCAGCCAGCCAGCCAGACTACCAGGTAGCCATGCAGCCAGCCAGCCAGACTACCAGGTAGCCATGCAGCCAGCCAGCCAGACTACCAGGTAGCTATGCAGCCAGCCAGCCAGACTACCAGGTATCCATGCAGCCAGCCAGACTACCAGGTAGCCATGCAGCCAGCCAGCCAGACTACCAGGTATCCATGCAGCCAGCAGGACAGACTACCAGGTAGCCATGCAGCCAGACAGACTACCAGGTAGCCATGCAGCCAGCCAGATAGACTACCAGGTAGCAATGCAGCCAGCCAGACAGACTACCAGGTAGCCATGCAGCCAGCCAGACAGACTACCAGGTAGCCATGCAGTCAGCCAGACAGACAACCAGGTAGCCATGCACTCAGCCAGACAGACTACCAGGTAGCCATGCAGCCAGCCAGCCAGACTACCAGGTAGCCATGCAGTCAGCCAGCCAGACTACCAGGTAGCCATGCAGCCAGACTACCAGGTATCCATGCAGCCCGCCAGACAGGCAGATGTAGTGTACATACCTGGTGTTGATGGAGCTGGAGATGGGCAGAGCGGTGCTGGGGCCCGGTGAGGAGGTATGTGTGTAGCTGTATGTGTGAGGGCTGGAAGTGGTCTGTATGACTCTGTTCAGAACCCCCACTATCCCCCCCATCCCTAGCCCAGCTCCCCCTCCCAGCAGCATTGTTCCCATGGCAACCCCGTTGAGCTGAGGCGGCTGGGGGGGGCTGTGGGAGATGGAAGGGGGGGTGGAGAGAGAAGAGGTAGAGCCACCACTACTGCGGCCACACGACACGCTATCCTGCGAGAGAAAGTGCTTTGTTTACCAATATCAGCATAAATAGTGTGCATTGACAGCATAACAGCATAACCAGTGTGTAACGACAGCATAACAGCATAACTAGTGTGTAATGACAGCATAACAGCATAACCAGTGTGTAACGACAGCATAACAGCATAACTAGTGTGTAATGACAGCATAACTAGTGTGTAATGACAGCATAACTAGTGTGTAATGACAGCATAACTAGTGTGTAATGACAGCATAATTAGTGTGTAATGACAGCATAATTAGTGTGTAATGACAGCATAACAGCATAACTAGTGTGTAATGACAGCACAACAGCAGAACTAGTGTGTAATGACAGCATAACTAGTGTGTAATGACAGCATAACAGCATAACTAGTGTGTAATGACAGCATAACAGCATAACTAGTGTGTAATGACAGCATAACTAGTGTGTAATGACAGCATAACAGCATAACTAGTGTGTAATGACAGCATAACAGCATAACCAGTGTGTAATGACAGCATAACAGCATAACTAGTGTGTAATGACAGCATAACAGCATAACCAGTGTGTAATGACAGCATAACAGCATAACTAGTGTGTAATGACAGCATAACTAGTGTGTAATGACAGCATAACTAGTGTGTAATGACAGCATAACAGCATAACTAGTGTGTAATGACAGCATAACAGCATAACTAGTGTGTAATGACAGCATAACAGCATAACTAGTGTGTAATGACAGCATAACTAGTGTGTAATGACAGCATAACAGCATAACTAGTGTGTAATGACAGCATAACAGCATAACCAGTGTGTAATGACAGCATAACAGCATAACTAGTGTGTAATGACAGCATAACAGCATAACCAGTGTGTAATGACAGCATAACAGCATAACTAGTGTGTAATGACAGCATAACTAGTGTGTAATGACAGCATAACAGCATAACCAGTGTGTAATGACAGCACAACAGCAGAACTAGTGTGTAATGACAGCATAACTAGTGTGTAATGACAGCATAACCAGTGTGTAATGACAGCATAACCAGTGTGTAATGACAGCATAACTAGTGTGTAATGACAGCATAACAGCATAACCAGTGTGTAATGACAGCATAACAGCATAACCAGTGTGTAACGACAGCATAACAGCATAACTAGTGTGTAATGACAGCATAACTAGTGTGTAATGACAGCATAACAGCATAACCAGTGTGTAATGACAGCATAACAGCATAACTAGTGTGTAATGACAGCATAACTAGTGTGTAATGACAGCATAACTAGTGTGTAATGACAGCATAACTAGTGTGTAATGACAGCACAACAGCAGAACTAGTGTGTAATGACAGCATAACTAGTGTGTAATGACAGCATAACAGCATAACCAGTGTGTAATGACAGCACAACAGCAGAACTAGTGTGTAATGACAGCATAACTAGTGTGTAATGACAGCATAACCAGTATGCAATGACAGCATAACCAGTGTGTAATGACAGCATAACTAGTGTGTAATGACAGCATAACAGCATAACCAGTGTGTAATGACAGCATAACAGCATAACCAGTGTGTAACAGCATAACAGCATAACAGCATAACTAGTGTGTAATGACAGCATAACTAGTGTGTAATGACAGCATAACTAGTGTGTAATGACAGCATAACTAGTGTGTAATGACAGCATAACTAGTGTGTAATGACAGCATAACTAGTGTGCAATGACAGCATAACAGCATAACCAGTGTGTAATGACAGCATAACTAGTGTGTAATGACAGCATAACTAGTGTGTAATGACAGCATAACTAGTGTGTAATGACAGCATAACCAGTATGCAATGACAGCATAACCAGTGTGTAATGACAGCATAACTAGTGTGTAATGACAGCATAACTAGTGTGCAATGACAGCATAACAGCATAACCAGTGTGTAATGACAGCATAACTAGTGTGTAACGACAGCATAACTAGTGTGTAATGACAGCATAACTAGTGTGTAATGACAGCATAACTAGTGTGAATGACAGCATAACTAGTGTGTAATGACAGCATAACCCGTGTGTAATGACAGCATAACTAGTGTGTAATGACAGCATAACCAGTGTGTAATGACAGCATAACCAGTATGCAATGACAGCATAACCAGTGTCTAATGACAGCATAACAGCATAACTAGTGTGTAATGACAGCATAACCAGTGTGTAATGACAGCATAACCAGTATGCAATGACAGCATAACCAGTGTGTAATGACAGCATAACCAGTATGCAATGACAGCATAACCAGTGTGTAATGACAGCATAACCAGTATGCAATGACAGCATAACCAGTGTGTAATGACAGCATAACCAGTATGTAATGACAGCATAACCAGTGTGTAATGACAGCATAACCAGTGTGTAATGACAGCATAACCAGTGTGTAATGACAGCATAAACAGTATGCAATGACAGCATAACCAGTGTGTAATGACAGCATAACCAGTGTGTAATGACAGCATAACCAGTGTGTAATGACAGCATAAACAGTATGCAATGACAGCATAACCAGTATGTAATGACAGCATAACCAGTGTGTAATGACAGCATAACCAGTGTGTAATGACAGCATAACAGCATAACTAGTGTTTAATGACAGCATAACCAGTATGCAATGACAGCATAACCATTGTGTAATGACAGCATAACCAGTGTGTAATGACAGCATAACCAGTGTGTAATGACAGCATAACTAGTGTGTAATGACAGCATAACCAGTGTGTAATGACAGCATAACCAGTGTGTAATGACAGCATAACAGCATAACTAGTGTTTAATGACAGCATAACTAGTGTGTAATGACAGCATAACTAGTGTGTAACGACAGCATAACCAGTGTTCTAGCTGGGTAACGGTGCTGCCTTACCTGAGCAGGTAGAGAGGAGTCACCCTTCACATCTGAAACACACAACATCACACAGTCAGACAGTGAGAGTGACAGTGTGTATGTCAGGGTGAGGTTAGGCGGTGTGTGTGTGTATGTCAGGGTGAGGTTAGGCGGTGTGTGTGTATGTCAGGGTGAGGTTAGGCGGTGTGTGTGTATGTCAGGGTGAGGTTAGGCGGTGTGTGTGTGTCAGGGTGAGGTGTCAGGGTGAGGTTAGGCGGTGTGTGTGAGGTGTGTGTGTCAGGGCGAGGGTGAGGTTAGGCGGTGTGTGTGTGTATGTCAGGGTGAGGTTAGGCGGTGTGTGTGTGTGTCAGGGTGAGGTTAGGCGGTGTGTGTGTGTCAGGGTGAGGTTAGGCGGTGTGTGTGTATGTCAGGGTGAGGTTAGGCACAGTCAGGGTGAGCTGATGTCAGGAGCTGTTAGGCGGTGTGTGTGTATGTCAGGGTGAGGTTTTAGGCGGTGGTCTGTGTCAGACCTGTGGGCAGCTGCAGCAGCAGCTGGTGAAAGGCACAGACAGCTGAGCTGACAGGAGCTGCAGTCGTTCTTTCTTCATGGTCAGAGTTTTAATCTGGTCTTCTAGACGCCTGTTCTCCTGCTGCAGCTGGTGGAGGGACCTCAACAACCCCAACACTACCACACACAGAGAGGAGACCATATTAAACCAATACAATTGAATTATCCAAACAATGAAATATAGGTGAGTAGATTAGATCTGATGAAGTCATGTAGCTGTGTGTGCTCACCATCTCCCTGTGCTCCCTGCTGCAGTAGGAGCTGTTGTCCATCGCTCCACTGTCTCTCCAGCAGCTGTTCTATAGAGGTGTCC